>NC_143571.1:21802272-22105303 GCF_054136105.1 Typopeltis vanoorti
GATGCTACGATGAACTGGCGAGAAGAATTATGAAATAAATAGAAATTGTCTTCATTCCGGTCCACCTTAATACTAACCTGAGCTTTAACATATCTGATTGTCTGCAATAGATATGGTATACTCTGGAGTATACCATATCTATTGCACCTGCAACATACTATACATAGGAGAAACAGGACGCACAATTCTGATCAGACAAAAAGAACATAAATGACACATCAAATTTGAAGCCATTCTGTATGCCATAGTATTGTTGAGCATGTTCATACAGGTGCAGCAAGTTGGACAGCATACAGAATGGCTTCAAATGTCAGAATACATTTGCAAATTAATTTATGGCTGCCTCTTGTAATGTACATTTTTGTTTCTCTTTTCGTGTAATTGCACTCGATAAAGTTTCCAAAGAAAATGAAACTAGTTATGTGCTCAAATAATAAATAGTATTTTTTCTATTTTGGTATCTCTCAGCTTCTAATTATTAAATTTATATAATCATGTCCTATAACTAAGTAAATTCATTGTAGCAGATATATATATATATATATATGTGTGTGTGTGTGTGTGTGTGTGTAATTAATTTTTTAACTTGGGGATACTGTATATTAGGGTTACCAAGTAATTTTATAAGTTTGGTTATTCAACTCCTAATTCCAGGTAAGCAAACAGTTAAGTTTGTGCCTGAAACATAGTTCAGGTCAAAAGATGGTACAACACCAGGGCAACTCATTGTAAAGGTGAATAGAGTTCTGATCACTATTCTTAGTATTTCCCATAATGTAAATCACATATCACTAAAAGATGTATACTGCAATACATCATGGGTGGAGTCACTACCCAGACTGGTTTCAACCTTTTTTGAGGTCTCCTCAGTGAGTAGCTAGACCCTAAATACCAAGGTTTTAGTAATACAGAGCCTTATCAAGTTTACCTGTACAAGTTGCTACAAGGTATTTTTATTTTTAATAAGAATCTCTGGAGGAGATATAGATGTAATTAATTTTTTAACTTGGAGATACTATATATTAGGGTTACCAAGTAACCAAAGTTTTAATAACCAAGCTTATAAAATTACTTGGTAACCCTAACATACCATATCCCTAAGTTAAAAAATTAATTACGTCTATATCTCCTCCAGAGATTCTTATTAAAAATAAAAACACCTTGTAGCAACTTGTATAGGTAAACTTGATAAGGCTCTCTATTACTAAAACCTTGGTATTTAGGGTCTAGCTACTCACTGAGGAGACCTCAAAAAAGGTTGAACCGGTCTGGGTTTCAACCATTACATTGTGGGAAATACTAAGAATAGTGATCAGAGCTTTATTCACCTTTACAATGAGTTGCCCTGGTGTTGTACCATCTTTAGACTTGAACTATGTTTCAGGCGCAAATTTAACTGTTTGCTTACTTGGGATTAGGAGTTTAATAACCAAGCTTATAAAATTACTTGGTAACTGTAATATATATATATATATATATTTTTTTTTTTTTAAATAGATTTAATGACTTAAAAAACCGAGATTACTTATAAAGATTTAATAAGAATAATACAACTAGTTTTGGCTTATAATAGCCTTCATCAGGTATTCTTAAAGGAAGAGAATAGTAATAAACATTGAAGTATCTAAAAACTGGAAAATACAGGTAAAAAATCGCCACACATAATTGATACATAAAAACGTTGTATTTTTTCAAGTTGTTCTAACAGGCGTGCCATTGTTTATTGCAAGTATGCGTGCAGACTCACATGAACGCCAATATTGAATAGCTGCAGCATGGCTATCTGGGATGTTATAACTCAAATTGTTGTTTAAGTGGACAGGATTCAGAAGGATTTCCCTTGATTCTATAATTTTTCTCTCAAACTCATCATCACAGCGAAAAATATTTTCTGATCTATCCCAGCAAACGGAGTGACTTTTTGATCATCATTAGGATTATTTGAAAAAAGAACATGACTGGATAATGCAGTTGCATGTGATCTTTTGTAAGAGATGTCTCTTTTATGCTCTTCTATACGTTGCTCAGCAGATTTGTTAGTTTGTCCAAAATAAGGGATATTGCAATTGCACCATAATTTATATACACCTGGATATTTTAGGTTGTGATAAGGAGGCTTTGGATGGCTGATTAGAGAATGGATTTTCAGAAGTGTGGTGAAGAACATCTTGATGTTATAATTTTTAAGGACGTTTGCTAATTTGTTAGAGACTGTGCTAATGTATGGGATGGAGATGCTGCCTTTAAAATTAATAGTTTCTGTGGTGCACCGTCTAGGAGGATCCAGAAGAAATTTCTTAATCGTTTTTTCAGAGTAACCGTTTTGTTTAAAGATAAGAGAGAGAGTTGATTTATTTCTTTTTGTAGTTCATCTTGTTCATTCAAGAGAGAGCATGCACTATGTCCTAAGGTAGATATAGTTCCAAGTTTTTGTGATGGAAAATGATGAGAAAGATTATGCAGATATCTATTAGTATGAGCAGGTTTTCTGTATATAGAGATTTTAATCTTTCAGAGCAACGTGTAAGCATGACATCCAGGAAAGGCAAGGAGTTATTATTTTCTAGATCAGCAGTAAATTTTATATTAGGGTGTTGGATGTTTAGATGATGAAGAAAATCTGTGAGAGATGTGTGCCCGTGATTCCAAACAATGAAAATATCATCAACATATCTTTTCCAAACTTTCGGTTTAAATGAGAAGGAAGATATGGCTTTCGGTTTAAATGAGAAGGAAGATATGGCTTTCGTTTCAAAATCTTCAATGACGATGTTAGCTAGAACTGGGGACAAAGGATTGCCCATTGCTAGGCCTTGTTTTTGTTGGTAAATGGAGTCCTGATATTTGAAGTAACCAGAATGAATGCAATGTTTTAATAAAGCAAACATTTTTTGGATAATTTGTCCTTTAGTAATGTAAGTACCTCGACTGTAGGAACATTAGTAAACAAAGATATAATGTCAAAACTTGCTAGAATGTAATTTTCATCGATGGGAATATCTTTAATATGAGAAACAAAATCTGCGGTGTTTTTGATGAAAGATGAAGATTTATTGGAGAAACACTTGAGGTACTTTGCTAGATATTTTGAAAGTTTATATGTAGGTGAATCAATTCCTTCCACAATTGGGTGAAGAGGGATATTTTCTTTATGAATTTTGGGAACTCCATAGATACGTGGGACAAGAGGATGTAGAGAGCGTAAAGAGAGGCGAACATTATGAGGAAGTTCACTCGCAGTCTTTAACAAGTTGTTTGTACGGTTTTGTAATTCTCTTGTAGGATCTTCCTGAAGAATTGAATATGTCGAACTATATCCAAGTAATTGAAGCATTTTGTTGTGGTAATCTTCGGAGTTGAGGATGACCGTGGAATTGCCTTTATCCGCAGGTAAAATAATAATGTTACTGTTCTGTTTTAGATTTTTTAGGGCTTGTCTTTCAGCCAGAGAAATATTATCTGTTGGAGGTTTAGCATTATTTATAATGAAACAATTTGAGTTATAACATCTCAGATAGCCATGCTGCAGTTATTCAATATTGGCGTTCAAGTGAGTCTGCACGCATACTTGCAATGAACAATGGCATGCCTGTTAGAACAACTTGAAAAAATACGTTTTTTATGTATCAATTATGTGTGGCGATTTTTTACCTGTATTTTCCAGTTTTTAGATACTTCAATATTTATTACTATTCTCTTCCTTTAAGAATACCTGATGAAGGCTATTATAAGCTGAAAGTAGTTGTATTATTCTTATTAAATCTTTATAAGTAATCTCGGTTTTTTAAGTCATTAAATCTATTTTTAAAAATGTATCACAACATCCGAGTTGAAGCATATAATCACACACACACACACACACACACACACACACACACACACACATATATATATATATATATATATATATATATATATGAGACATTTTTTATTTATTTACTTATTTTGTTATTATCTTGTATTCTGCTTTAACTTTGGTTAATGCAACAGTGTGTCCTTTGCTGTCCTTGCACCAGTAAATACCAAACCAACCAATCACTTTTTACAAATATCATTTCTTGTTTTTCTGTTTTTAATTGATACTTTTTTTTTGTATATTTTAGATGGCTCCTTTGTCTTCGGATGCTACCAGTACTGAAACTGCACAGTGGCTTCAACATCATCGGTTTAGCAGTTATACAAAGTTATTTGCCAATTTTTCAGGTATATTAAATTCAAATTAACTAATCTTTTGCACAGAATTATCACACATTTCATAAAAATAGTATATGGTTAAAATCTTAAATAATACATTGAACTCTTGTTAACCAAACTTGAATTAACCAAGTAGTACCTTGTAGAACTGAATTACAGATTTTAGAGACTACTGTCTGTGTTTTGCTGCCAGGGGGTGTGATGTCCCCCATATCAGTTGATTTGTAGAAAGTTTTTTCCTCTGGGTTACAAAATATGGTATACTTCACATGTAATTATATTCTTGCTTTAATCCTTTACCCTAGGGTAAGTAAACAAAGTTTGCATGAAGTATCTTCGCAACTAGTCTACATTTATAAAGAGCTGTTGACTTCACATCACTTGCCTTGGTATCCCATAATGCAAAAACATGATGGGAAAGGTCGCTACCCAGGGTAGTTTAAACTTTTATTGAGGTCTCCTCAATCGACAGCTCTGTATACAAGTACACTAGTTGTGAAGATACTTCATAGACTGTTTACTTTTTCTTGGATAAAGGATTTAAATAAAAATGTTTTTCTTGTCAAGTATAATAAATAGTGTAATTCAGTATCTCATAATGTTTTTGCATTATGGGAAGGCCAAGCTAGTTTCAACTTTTATTGAGGTCTCCTCAATCAACAGCCTCTATGTACAAGTACATTAGTTTTAAAAATACTTCATAGACAAACTTTGTTTACATTTGATTGGGTAATAGATTTAAACAAGAATATATTGGCAAGTATGCTATGCAGTGTAATCCAATCAAAAACTTTCTACAACTCTCTCCAATCCAAGATATTTAATAATATATGGTAATACACTATTTTACTATTTCTATATAGAAAATATATGAGTTCTGCATTGATTTAATCTTGGCATCCTCCTGGGTCTAGCTCCCACTCAAGAGATTTCAATAAAGATGAAAACCATCTGGATAGTGATCCATCCCATAATGTTTTGCATTATGGGATACTGATGCAATTAATGTGAAGTCTACAACCTCTATATATAAGCTGGTGAAGATATCCAGACAAAATTTGTTTACTTAGGCTTATGTGAAGGATTGAAACAAGAAAATCATTTCTTGCTTACAATTTGATAACTGCTACTTTCTCTTTTTTTTTTAACATGATTTCTTTTTAATTTCCATCCTTGTATCAAAAGGGTTCCAAATAAACTATATTGCAGTAAGTTTAAATGCATGAGGACAGATGTGGAATATTTATTATTTTGTTTATGCTCTTGAAGCATGTTGCATACTGTTCTGTTTTATTTATTTATTTTTAAGATTTTGACTTGAATTTGAACCTCCCATCGCATTAAAAAATTGACAGTGCAAGCACATGTGACTGTAGAATCTATATAAAAGGAAACATGTATGTAAGAGGGTGGTCTGAAAAGTTCTCGGCCTAACAATGAAAAAACAAATTTATAATTTCAAAATTATTTTTATTTTTCAACATAATCTCCCTTAAGACTAATAGATTTATTCCAGCGATGCTCCAGCACCATTATCCCGTCCCTGTAGTGGTTGTTCTCAGTAAGATCTGCAAAATAACCCTCTGTAGCTGCAGTCATCTCTTGATTCTAAGAAAAATGCTGACCAGCGTTTTAGTTTTGGGAATTAATAGAAGTCAGAGGGAGCCAAATTTGGGGAATGGGGTGGATGTTCCAACAATTCATAGTTTCCCATTGCCAAAACAAGTTTGTGGGCAGGTGAATTGTCCTCATGAAAGATGATTTTTTCTTCTGCAAATCGGGTCTTTTCTCATGAATTTTTTCATCTTGTCTGGTTTAAAAGATTGGAATAATATTCCCCAGTTATTATTTTAAATTTTCAAGACTATTAATAAACAAAATGCCTATAGCATCCCAAAACACCAATGCCATGACCTTTCCTGCTGATGGAATCGACTTTGTCTTCTTTGGTGCTGAACAACCTGCTTCTGTCCACTGTTTTGACTGCTGTTTGGATTCTGGTGTGTAATGGTGAATCCAAGTCTCATCAATCGTAATAAATCGATGCACAAAATCAGTTTTATTCTTGTTAAAACGCTCCAAGCACCGTTCAGAGAATTTCATGAGAGTGCGTTTTTGATCGGCTGTGAGCAAGCGCGGCACCCATCTTGTGCAAAGCTTTTTCATTTGCAATTCTTCATGCAAAATATATCTTACACGTTCTTTTGAAATGCCTATAGTCTCAGCAATTTCACGCTCTTTGACTTGCCAGTCATCCAATACCATATCATTCACTTTATCAATGATTTCTGGTGTTGTTACACTTTTTGGATGTCCTTCACGTGGGTCATCTTCAAGGCTGGTACAGCCATGTTTAAACTCAGCAGGCCATTTCTTGATTGTTGGAAATGAAGGAGAAGAGTGCCCATAAACTTTTATGAACTTCGAATGAATTTCTTTTGGCATTAAACCTTCTTTTACAAAGAATTTTATAATTGCACGATGCTCAATTTTATCCATTTCAAGGGATACAGATAACACTTTAGCTTCAGACAGCTGTAGAAAACAAACTACTTGATAGAATGACTTGCAATTTCACATGGATGATTATGACAGATGTAGCAACTTAGAAAAAAAAAAAATCTTGTCAATAGTGTTGCCATCTATGGTCGAGGCCGAGAACTTTTCAGACCATCCTTGTATGTATATTAGGGGTGAATATTCAGGGTGTGCTGGTGTGCAGTGCTCATCAACCGAATAGCAATATCACTGATATTATATTTTGGCATTTATCCCCATTAAAGACTCTCCTAATTTTTTCTAGACTTCGTGTGAATCCCCTAAAAGTAAACACAGTATTCTAATGATTCATGAAGAGGACACTTTTCAATGCATGAACATTGCATGACATTCACGTTAATAGCCTTGGTGTGCTTTCAAAATGCATACACCTTTGAAAAGATGTATAGATGGTCAAATTCTTAGCATCCTAATAGTTTTAAACTGCTTAGAAGGTGGGGCGGGGTGAGCTCTGAGACATTAGCACCTAGAGGCTGTGATTGGTTATTGTGTTAACCAATCCAATTGAACATTGTCATGAGTTGCTGTTTTTGTTTTCTGAGTTTCATCTGTTTGTGTGTGAAGTGCGAACTGACATGTTAGGCAAGTTTTTATATATAATATAGACAAGTTTTTAATATATAATTTTCGATAAATTTATAACTTTTTGCCCATATTTACAATGGAAAACAGTTGTAGTCGAAGGTAATCCTCTTCCGAATTTTACACCTTTGAGTAATTCAAATATACCAACTAAATATAGCTTTCTCCATTATTGTTTTTTAATACAGTATCTTAAAACAAACATTGTTCGCTCACTCTATGGAGATTTGGTTACAATTAATTGAAGTAAATTATTCAAATTATCCTTCAATTAATTGCATTAGACCAATTAAGATGAGCACTGATGTGCTATCTCTCTTAAAACTTGCAAACATTGATAAAAATGCAATAATACAGTCAAACTGATGTGAATTTTGTCGTGCAGGTTGCATAAGCCATGACAGCACCCCCAACCAAAATAGGCACACGATGCCATATATATATATATATATATATATATATATATATATATAATTAAATTTAAGTTAATTCTGAAATTTGTAAAGAAGAACTACTTTGCATAAGAGGGATAATTTAAGTCCACTGTTTCTGTTTAGATTTGGTTGATGTAGCAAGGTCTCACAACTCTCTCGGTATAAATGTTCCAGGAGATTATTATTTTCATGGGGAACCATAATTTTCTTTCAAAGCACTCAGTGTCTGATGATGGTGGTGATAGCATGCTTTGCAAGTCTCAATTGCTCTGACTCATGGAATTAGTTAGTCTAAATGTTCATCACTGGCAAGGAATTTGATACACTTCAGGGTGGTCTAAAGGCAGAAGTTTAGCTGAGCCTAGAAAAGTAGATATCTTGTTGATAGAACATAAGGACACTTGTAGGCCAATGAATCTAAGTAGTTTGGCTATACCTTCTGAGAGACCTTTATTTTTACTAGAATCTTAATATAATTAGAGACCAAGATGCTCTACATCATGTACATGCAGTTTGTGCTTGTCATTGTTGAATATATCAGTTTCTGTTCTTGTTGTTTAATTTGAATGTCATACTGAAGATGTGCTTGATATTAGAGTGAAAATTTTATACTAATAAAAATATATAAGGTAAATTCATTTTATGTTATTCATTAATATTCTTAATTAGTTCAGAACTTTGTTTTAATATTTGGTAAGAAAAAATTTTTCTTATTTTTAAATGTGGTTACTATGTCTTAACTGCATTCTGTCAAATATTTTCAAGTTAATCAGTCTCTGGTATGGCAAATGAGCTTTTTCACCTGAAAACTTGAAAGAAAAAAAACAAAAACGAAAAATAAATACAAAAAAAAAAGACAAGAAAATTGACCATAGAACCCATACTATTTCAGATGATAAATATATTGTGTTAGGGACCTTGAGATGGCAACACTAGTCTGTCTGGTATTTACCCTTAATGCAAAGCACATCCCCTAGCGGAGATGTATGATGCTATACATTAAAGGCAAGGGCCACTACCCAGACTAGTTTTGACCTTTATTGAGGTCACATCAGTGGGAGCCAGGCTAAAGAAATGCCAAGGTTTAAGTAATACAGAGCTTATAAATTTTACCAAAACAAGTTTCCACAAGGCGCTTTGACCTTATTAATTAAAAATCTCAGGATGAGACTTGACTTGACTTACTTGGGAAATAGGATTAAACCAAGTTTTTTTTTTTTAATTGCTTGGTATTTTTAATATATAAATGGCCTTTCCTATTCTTTCTAGGGGAACAAAAGATGTTAGTGGATGTTTTTTAGTTTGTAGTTTTTTTTCCCACCGGCCATAACTTTGGCTCTTTGTAATAAGGGAGGTTGAGGACTTCGTGGTTCAACAGCAATAAAATATGGATTTCTGAGAACTACAAATTGCATACATACTGCATTTTGTTATATAATTATAATAATTTTTATTATATTGTTATATATAAAAATATAATATATTTTATAATTTTAAAAGAATAGTATCAACCATTCCTCAACTTGCATGAAAATACAAGGAAATAAGTAAGTAATATTTAATTAAGAAGAAAAGCCAAACGGCTATTTTTCTGGCGAAGTTGATAAATTAAGGGGATAAAAATCCCTTATTATTTTTCAGCCAGTATGCGAAACTCTAAGATCGAAGACTACGATCTAAGCGTTTCATGCCGACAAACTATCGGCAAATCCAAGTGTAAGTGACCACTTGGTAATGCCACACCAAGGCGACTCGATGCAAAGGTGGAGCAAGCTCCCTCACTATTCTTGATATTTTCTCATAATGTAAAAACACACAGCTCCTAGGAGATGTAATACTGCTTTACATTATGAGGGGAGGTCACTGCCCAGACCAGTTTCAACCTTTTTTGAGGTCTCATCAGTGAGTAGCTAGACCTAGAAGATATCAAAGTTTTAAGTGACAAGAACTTACATACCTTCGCCATACGAATGCCAAAAGAGGTGTGCCATAAGTTCTTTTCACTTAAAACTTTGATATCTTCTAGGTCTAGCTACTCACTGATGAGACCTCAAAAAAGGTTGAAACCGGTCTGGGCATTGACCTCCACTCATAATGTAAAGCAGTATTACATCTCCTAGGAGCTGTGTGTTTTTACATTATGAGAAAATATCAAGAATAGTGAGGAGCTTGCTCCACCTTTGCATCGAGTCGCCTTGGTGTGGCACTACCAAGTGGTCACTTGCACGTGGATTCGCCGATAGTTCGTCAGCATGAAATGCTTAGATCGTAGTCTTCGATCTTAGAGTTTCGCATACTGGCTGAAAAACAATAAGGGATTTTTATCCCCTTAATTTTCAGCCTGAATAATTACAGGCCATCAGTGGCAATGTTAGATACAAGATGGAAGCTGAACAGCAGATTGATTCAAAACAGAGCCATGTGATGTTATACATAAAACAATGCAAAGGTATAAATGAGAAAAAAATTATTAGTTATTAATTAACTGTATTAAAAAAACTTTACTGATGTGTGATTAGAATAAGATTCTCCCATATCTTAGATGGCGAGAAGCAGTTGTTTTGATTTAAGTTTGGACAGCAAAGTAAGGCTTTATCACTTTCTTTGAAGAAACGTTCAAATTTATAGCAACACAGATGAGGTAAGCATGCTTCAGACCATAGGATATTGTTGTCCATATCTATTCCATGCTATGTTAAGCCAGATTTCTCAGATTTCCTGTTACTGATGTAAGATTGGTGTTCTTGTATTCTCTTTTCCACTGAGCATCCAGTTTGTCCAAAGTACGAACAATGACAGTCATAAGGAACTTGGCAGACACCAGGAAGTGTTTATCTTTGGAAGATGGAAACTATGATGATAATTTGTTGATAGGGAGAAAAGTAGCCATTAAATTGTATTACTTAAGAATTCTGGAAATTAATTTTGGTTCTGAGATGCCAGAAATGTATGAGATAGGGACTCGACATATTGTTTCCTTGCTATTTGAGCTAGAATTATAGAAATCAAAAATACTTTGTGTGATCCTTTTTGAGAAGCCTTTGATTTTTTTTTTTTTTTGAGTTCTTGCTGTAATTGGCTGAGGCATAGAACATTTAGTGTGAGCACATGCTCAATTTTTGATAATTCCAGTCTTCTGTGAGGGATGGTGAGCAGGTTGTTGTTGAATGTAGATTGAATGAAAGTAGGCTTTCGATAAACTGAATTAATTAGTTCACCTGATGATGAGCAAAAAAAGGCATAGAATTTTTTTTTTTTTTAATACAATTACTTAATAACTAATAATACAATGTTTCCTCGGTTATACTTTTGGTTGTTTATACATAATATCCATGGCTCTCACTGTTTCAAATCAGTCCATTGTTCACATTCTACTTGGTAATTAGCGTTGCCACTGATGATGGCCTGTAATATTCAGGATGAAATATATAGCTAATAAATGTATATGTAGCTAATAAATATGTAAATAATATTTATTTACTAATAAATAAATAAATAAATATTATTTACTTATTTCCTTGTGTTTTCATGTGAATTGAAGAAACATCATGGCACAAGTATCTCTCAAAGAACAAACATTCTTAGAATAACTGTTTTTACATCTACACATTTTGGCAGACTGTAGATGACAGGAATAGTCATCCATAGAGGTAATTTATTTATTTATTTTAAATGCCAGTCCCACTGACCAAAAGCTTATAAATCTGACACCAAATTTAGTACAATGAGTGGACTATGGGCTACATAATTCAGAAATCCTGCTTTTGATCTTTTTCAAGGCACATCTCATCTCCAGTAAGTAGGGTGGTGAACTACTGTAGCAAAATTTAATAAAACTGTAGTAGGAAAAAGTTCATTAAATCCTACTGCAAGTAGCTTACTATCCTTCTTACTGGAAGCCAGAATTGGCTTAACAAAGTATGGTGTGAAAAACAGTTCTGAATTATCTAACCATTAGCTCACTCATTGTACTAAACTTGCTGTAAGGTTTGTAACACTTCAGTTAGTGAGATTTGCATTAAAATAAATAGATCTATAGATGACTCCTTGTCATCTGTAGAAACTACAATAATGTGTAAATAATGAAACAAATATTTAAGGAATGGTTCATGAATCATTTTGTACCTGAAGTAGAGATTTGGCTTCATGCACTCACTACTATGGACTATGGTCATAATACTAGATAGTGGTCCAGCACATACAGAAATTGAAACTCCTAATAGCAGGAATATCTATGTTGTCTGTCCTACCACTAAACTATAATGTTGTTTGCCAACCAATAGATCGTGTATCTTCAGAAGCTTAAAACATGTGATAAAAAGAAATTCTGTATTGAGAAATCCTAATGTTTTTCAAGAGAAATTCCATTCATGCTAGCTTTACATCAATGATAGCAATTTGGCATTACTTGGCTCATTGGGAAATATGATACTATTTACATTAAAATAAAAGAAAAGAACAAGTATGTATGTAGGAAATGTGATATTCTGATGGACCATGAGGCTTGCTTAAATATATGAGTTTAAATATAAATAGGGAACATGATGTTGTATCTGATACAACAGTTGAAGATTGTGTGAATATTCAGAGATTGTGTGGAAGTGATAGTGAGGGAAAAAGTTCAATTGACAATAAAGTGGGTGATAATGATGTTTAAAAACACCAGCAGGATTGACAGTGAACATGAATGTGTGACTGGTGATAAAATAGCAAGCGTGATAGCAGAAAAAAAAAGGGGGGGGGACAAGATTTAAAAGCTGAGTTGGTGGAGATGGGGCAGATGCAGAGTGAAATGAAGAGAATTGCAACGTGTATGGAAGAGTGAAGAAGATGAAAACAAGGGATGTTGGTGTGAAAATGGTAATACAAGACCCATGACTGGCATTGTATTGAGATTTGCTTATTAGAGGTGTGAGTGGGAACAAGGAGAATGTAAGAGTGAATATCAGGAGGTTGTTGATAATGATAAAAGATAACAATGTGATAGGAAAGGTAGTCAGTGTTGTTGCCCAGGTATGACAGTGATGAGATGAAGCAGAGTGCAAGAATTATGAATGATATGTGAGCAGAAATGTGTGAAGAGAAAGGAGTGCAGTTTGTTTGATATATGTGGAACCACAAGGCTGGTGATTATGAGAAGCTCAGGAGACTGCTTGCAGCTGTAGCATGGAATGGGGAGTTAGGTGGAAAGGAGATCAATGCTACTTGGGTGATAGAACTATCTAGTAGAAGCAATGTCTAAATGTATTCCAAAGGTCAGAAGGTTAAGTAAGGTAGATGTGAAATGGATGAATGAAGAGATTAAGCTTGTGAAAAAAGGCATTATGGAAGCAACATAAGAGGAGTGTTAGTAATTGATTCCATTAGGAAGACAAAGAACAGGTGATGAGGGTGACTCATTTGGCAAAGTAACTAAAGTTCAGTATGAACAGCAGTTAGCTAATGAAGCTAAAACCTAAGGAATTCTTTTGATATGCAGCCAGCCAAAAAAAAAAAAAAAAAAAAAAAAGATTATGTTAGGATGGCATTGATTAGAGTATAAGGAAAACTGCTGCAGAGGTTATAGTTGAGATATTTAACTACTGTATTTACTCAAATATAACTTGCACTTTTTTCCTCCAAAATGAAAGCTAAAAAATCATGGTGTGAGATATATGTGGGAATTTTTAGAAACTGCTGTTTTTCAGGAAAAAACTAAATTAACATTTATAATTAAATCTTCAGTATTCATTATAATTTAT
This sequence comes from Typopeltis vanoorti, assembly GCF_054136105.1. Taxonomy (NCBI): domain Eukaryota; kingdom Metazoa; phylum Arthropoda; class Arachnida; order Uropygi; family Thelyphonidae; genus Typopeltis; species Typopeltis vanoorti. The sequence goes on from NC_143571.1 coordinate 21,815,783, forward strand.
AATAGTTCACATTATTTATAAAATTAATGCATTTAAATTTTAATTATCAAGGTTATTTGTGTGATTGGCTGCTCACCTTCATCACATGATATATTTGAATCTTTTAGCAACAATGTTTCTGTAATTAAATTAATTATTTCTGGCAAAATCATGTCCCAAGCTCTCAAAATACAGTTGCACAACAGTTCTAATGATGGTCTCTTAAACTTAATTTACCTCTTCGCAATCCAAGATCCAGTAGAAGTCGATGCCCTCACTCCCACATATCCTTTATTGGTTGCTTTCATCTCTATGCATGTGATTGGTGTGATATTAACAAAAGATCATGCGACTCGACGACTAAGGCAAGCTGACGATTGTTGAGTTGAAATGAATTCCAAAATATCTGAAACTGCCATAACAACATTTACTCTCTATTTCTTAAAGTTTTAAACTTTTTTCGTGTGCAAATTATATGCGAAACGTTTTCATTTTTTTTTGTAAAGTAAAATCAGGAGTGTGAGATATACGCAAGGGCAAGTTATATTCGAGTAAATATGGTATATCCTCCGCAGAGGTTATAGTTGAGATATTTAATGAGCAGTTCATAAAGTTCTTTCATCCTTGTGAATATGAATGACATCATGCAGGGTTTGAACAGCAGTGGATGATGAGGAGGAGAGACTGCCTATGAGCGAGGAAGAAGTATATGAGGAATTAAGCAAACTTGGTGTTAATAAGGCTGTGGGACTTGATGATATATATCACCACATGAAGGAATGTGCCAGGGAGTTGACATCTGCCTTGACATATTTGTTTAGTATGAGTCTTACATTGGGTCAAGTTCCAAAGGAGTAAACAGAAGGCAAGATTGTACCGCTTCATAAAGGAGGTGACAATTCAAGCATCAAATTATAGGCCAATCTGTGTGTCAGTTGTTAAAGTGTTGGAGAAGCTGGTAAGAATCAGGATCCAGAATTGGGTTGATGTTTTATTGAGTGTGTGTATTTCCACTTTGTTTTTAAGAATCAACTATAGTGGTTAATACCACAGATTCGAATCCTGGATATTTAATATTATAAGTTAATAGATTGTGTTAATAGATTAACAAATCCATGAGAGGATTAGAAAAATGGTCAGATGAACTTAAACTCAAAATCAACCCAAACAAAACAAAGCACCTTTAGTACAGGGAAAAATAGACATTCCTACAATCCCAAAATCGTGATCAACAACAAGCTAATTGAAAAAGTCACAAATCCAAAATACCTTGGTATTATGCTTGATCAGGAATGATGTTTTGCACAACACATCTCTAACACTTCCAACAGAGCTCTAAAAAAATTAAATATACTGAAAAGGCTTTGTGGAACAAATTGGGACACGAAGCCAAAAATCCTCAAAAACTACTTACACTACACTAATAAGGCCAATAATGGAATACAGCATCTATCTGGTCACCTTTGACCTCATCGGTAAAGGAAAAATTAGACAAAATACAAGCCAAAGCATCCAAGATTATCATTGATGCAGTCTTATCCACTAACAACATCAGAGCCCAACAGGAATGTGGGCTCGACCTGCTGGAGGACAGATGAAAATTTGCCACCATAAAATTCATAAATAATATGCAGATATTATTTATGAATATCTGCATATTATTTATGAATTTACCAAAGAAGCTACCAAAGCGATCATATCTCCCTAAAAACTTATGAACATTGGAATCAAAAATGCAGACTTCACAGATCATCAACTTTACAATATGATGACACTATCAAGAAGGAAATCTGTCTTATCAGCTAAATGCCCACATAAACAAAGAACCTCTATTTTCCAGTTCTTTACCTCCAAATACCTCCATAAATATAAACCTTACCAAACTGTACAAAAAAAGAATCAAAAGAAATGTCAAAGAAAAAGCCTGAATACTATCAACCTTCTTTCATCCTCCAAACAGGTTATTTGTTATACTGTTATATAATTTGTTATTTGTTATAAAAAAAGAATCAAAAGAAATGCTCAAAGAAAAAGCCTAAATACTATCAACCTTCTTTCATCCTCCAAACAGGTTATTTGTTATAACGATGGATCATCAGACACTATGATTAATGGAGATGCTGGTGTTCTCCTTCTACTCTCGAAAGGTGAAAAACTTTCAATAAAAGTTGGATCTTGGAGAATTGCTTCCAATTTTACCAGTAAACTTTAGTAAAATTTGGAGATTGGCTGTCTCATAGGTATCAACAAATTGTGTGGGGGGGGAGCAATATCCAAGAAGAGAAAGCCACTAGTGGTATGCCTCAGGGGGGGGGTCTGTTTTAGGACCATTGCTGTTTAATCTGTATGTTAATGATATTGGAGAAGATTTGAATGGGGATATACAGTTGCTTGCTGATGATGCAAAGTTGGGATGAACCATTAGGAGTCAAGCAGATATTATTATTATTACGTGACACCTCCAAGGAGTCCAACGACTTATCAAGGGATGGCATCCACTCAACAACTCAGTGTCAACTCAATCTACCAACTACAGTGAACTGCAACTGCCATCATCACCTACACAATGCCATATACTGGCCACTGTCACCACTAGTATTATTTTCATAGACACTCGCAGACATCCATGCTCACATCAAGATTTGAATCCGCAGCCTTTTGACTGGAGAGCAGATATGCTAACCATTTGGCCATCTAAGCCGGCCTTACAAGTAGACTTGAATAGACTGAATGACTGGGCATGGGAGTGGGAATACCAGTTCAGTGTTGCAAAATGTAAGGTTTTAAAATTTGGAAAACAAAGATCAGATGTAGAATTTACTCTTGGTGGGGATATATTGTTGGTCAATAGAGGAAATAAGGGATTTTGGGGTGATGGTGGATAAGGATCTAAAATTTAGAGGGCATATTGCCAAAATTGTGAGGACAACACTACAAATTATGGCAATGATGTGGAGGACACTGACTTGTAGAGGTAAGGAGATTCTGGTTAAATTGTATAAGGCTCTGATTAGGCCACATATGGATTACTGTGTACAGATTGGTCACCTAGTTTCCAAAAGGATGAAGAGATGTTGGAGAGGGCCTATAGGTGATTGACCAAAATAATTTCTGATCTCAGGAATGCCGGATATGAAGGAAGGTCGAGATGATGCAGTTTGCATAGTCTAGTGGGTTTGAGGAAGAAGGGTAATATGATAGAGACATTGAAGAGATTTTTCATAAAATGATGGGAGATCAGGGAAAAATGAGATCATCCCTGGCAGCTGTATAAGGAGGATGTGACTGAGGAAGTGAGAAGCAGGTTTTTTTTGCATGAAGAGTTGTGAATGATTAGAATGTATTGCCTGAGAGCATGGTGTCTGCAGAGAATTTGAATGTGTTTAAGGCACGGTATGATGATCTGTGTGTATGACAAAAGGGACCTCCTAGATGAATGTGATAATATATAATTATTATTATTATGTGACACCTTTAGAGAGTCCAAAGACTCATTGAGGGAGAGTGTGCCAACAGCATTGAGCGATTGGTCCCTTCCAACTACTAACCGCACTCAAACTTGCTTAACTTTTTTGCGAGCCAGTACGGGTTGCAAAAAGTTAAGAGGCTCTACCAATTGATAAACCTTAATAAACATTCCTTCATTTGCAATATTTGATTTGGGAACAATGAAAAAGATTTGAAGGCTTTCAAGAAAACACACTTTGTCAAAATCAAAGACAAGCGTTACCTTACTACATTAAGCAGATAAAAGTTGCAGATATGTGATGATTTGGACATATTAACTAAGAAATTGATGACTGGATATACACACAACAATACTGTCTCTTTTCCACACACCTCTTACTGATGAGTTGATGAAATGTGACTAACTAACACTATTCCATCAGAAGAGATCCAGAAAGAAGGGGATTTTGAAAAAGAAGATGGAGCTTGCCAACAAAGGTTGGTCGATTGGTAGAGCCTCTGCTACTAATGGCTCACGCAAAAAGTTAAGCAAGTTTGAGTGTGTTTAGTAGTTGGAAGGGAATCAATCATTCCATGCTGTTGGCACACTCTCCCTCAATGAGTCTTTGGACTCCATGGAGGTATCGCATAATAATAATCACTTGCCTTGGTATCCCATAATGCAAATCACATATCCTTACAGATATATAATGCTGTGTATTATGGGAAGAGTCGCTACCCAGACCAGTTTCGATGTTTATTGAGATGAAAAAGTAAAGGGGTGCTCATCATAGACCTAGAATAGTTAGTATAGGGGTGCAAGAGAGCCTGATAGTATTAGAAGAAAGAAAAGACAGATAGATAGATAGTATGAGAGAAATAGAGAAAAGTCCTCAGCTCTTTTATATCATCATATAGCCAAAGGCTATCAGATTTCCTTTTTTCATCAATCTCATATAGGTGAACAACCAAAAGACCAATTGAAACTAAAGTGGAAAGATGACTGATACCCGGGTGGTTAGCCTTCTCTGAGTTTAACTGCCTTGAGTTGGCTTTCTCTGCCTGGGATTGCTCTCCAGTCATTCTTGCACTTGACCATAAGACCACATTGAATTAAGAGGATGGAACTATTTAAAAAACCTCTCATAGCAAGAATAGACAGAATTTTATCTCCCTCTTGTGAATATTGCATAATGTGGATAGTCTACACGATCTAGTCAAAAATTTGATACCTCCTAGAATGCTTCTTTCTAAATACAAAAATCGTCTGACTGAACAATAAAATTTCCACAATATAATATTTTAAAGCATTTGGATGTCATATTGCTAGTTTTCAAATCTATGAAACCTTCTAACCTTCCATAAATAGTATTTTAATTCATTAATTATAAAAATCAACATTCTCTTCCCATTGCTTACAGGTTATGGCTACTGCAAAAAAAAAATAACCTATTCTGTTGTAAGTAATGGAATGTCCAACATATTAAACAATCTGTTCCAAATATGCAGGGCAAGAGGGCAGCTGTAGAATGCATGTTCTACTGTTTCCAATCAGTAACAGATGTCACAGATTGGATCTACGATGTTAAAGTACCTCCATTTGATGGTATTGACTGGAAGGTGGCCATATGCAATTCTCCAAAGAAGATTCCCCCTCTTAGGATATCCTTGAAACTTCAATAAGTTATGAAACAAAGTGTTGTTGGTACCCAACTGTGGAATTTTGCAGCGAAAGAGATTAAAGATTTCTTTATACCAAATTTTACTTTTTTTAATGGGAAGAATGTCAATGCCAGAGTGTTGTAGCAGTCTTAGAGTTAAGCATAGTGTGTTGTAGTATTCAGGAACAATCTCAGCTTTTGGATCTTTATAATCATTTACTCCAAACAAGGGAAGATGAAAACCCAGGTAGTACTGGAGAAGGTCTTGCATGTGTGATTGGTCTGCAATCTTTTATGGATTTTTGAAGCTGTATTGCTTAAATAGCAGAATTTTAAGACTGGAAGCCCAAATCCTCCATGCTGCTTTGATATTTGAAGAAATTCCTTTTTAACTTCTTGGTATCAGCTGAACAAAAAAAAATTGCATGGGCTTACTATATAATTGCTTTTTTTCAGCTTCTGTGATGTCTATAATATTTATTATGTACAACTGAGCAGGAAAGATTATGGTTTTGAGTATTATGACTTTAGAAGAAAAGGAAAGTAGCTCTATTTCCCAGTCTTCTAAAGTTTCAAAGTCTTTTTATAATATAAGTTCTTGAACTGGTAATATTAGGTAAGTGGAGAAGGGAAATCAAAGTATAATTGAGGGGTTCTCTCTTAGGGATTCAAAAGGAATGCCTCCAAGATCCCACTTTCCAAAAACTTTTAATTTTGTCTTGTCTGCATTAGTAGTCAATCCACTGATCTTGCTGAATTTTTTCAAAATACCCAAAAAGTTATGTATGGAATCATTATCCTTCAATGTGCCCAGTACATCATGAGCATATACTAATACCTTATTTTCCTTCATAGTTGAAGGAAGTGTTATTCTCGCACAGCATGTGCATTGTTGACTTCCTGTAAGAAAGGTCCCAGAACCAGTGCAAAGATAAGAGGGCAACCTAGCTTGACTCCTTTTCCAATTTTGACCAGGTCTAACAGGAACCCATTAACTAGGAAGTGGGTAATTGAATTGACATAGGCTCCTTTGATAATGGATAGCAGCTTTTTACCTACACTAATTTGCTTTAGGATGTGGAACTCAAAGGGATGCCAGACATTTATCAAATTCTTGAGTAAGGTCTACTGATGGCAATGCTATCAGCAGACTGCTTTTTTATATTAAATCATGTAGCAGAAACAGATTAAATTCTACTGCTCAGCCTGGAACTCCATACACCTATGTGCTTTTAATTATTTATCTCATTCTCGCTTTGAGCCTGTTATTGATAACATGGAAAAATATCTTGTAGTCAGTATTAGATAGAGAAATAGGTCTTCAGCTGCTGATTAAGGTGTAATCTCTGTTAGGTTTTGGAATGAGGATGGTATGGCTTGCCACAAATTCAATTGGTATGTGTCCTGATGAGAGAAAAGAATTAAATAGTATAGTATATAATAGGAAGAATAAAATCCCAGCATCACAGTCAAGTTCTATTAGGTCCTGGGGATTTTCTTGTCTGGCATTCTTCATAGGCTGTGATAACTTCAGATGCTGTAATGAGTCTGTCAAGCCCATCTTGGATATGAACAGGAAAGCCGTTAATGTTCCAAGAGTTACAATTTCCAACAATACTGTTGTCTTCAAACAGATTTTTGTAGTGTTTTTGAAAGGAGTCAAGGATGTCTTGAGTAGTGGACATGTCTTCACCATGAATGCAGATTTGAGTGATAGTCCTTTCTTTGTGGAATTTAGTGAATTGTTTATTCAGCTGAAGGGCAATCTGCTAAGTGCTGTTGTATTCTTATTTTAAAATGTGTTTCTTCTACTTGTTTCTGCCTTTCCACTTCTACCTCTATATTAATGTTTCTAATGCTGTTGCTACATTGCTTTGGTTTGTTACAAACCAGCTTCTCTCTTTATACAGGTCTTTCAAGTTTTTTCTTTTGAGGAACACCCATTCCTTTCCCCATTCCATCATATTCTGTTTTACTGCTTGTTTGAATTTTAACCATATATATCCCAATTCCAGGTAACATTATTCCAATTTGAACAGGGGTTCTGGAATTTGGTTGAAATGATCAACAGAAAATTTGGTGGAAGTCTCCATGGTCAAGAACTGATCTCTGCTTGTTCCATGCAGTGGAACTTCAGTAGAACTGGATTATGATCTGACATGTTGATGTCAAAGTTTTTTATCTGAATTATCCTATTTATAAGGGAAGGGGAGATATAAATTTGATCAAGACAGATACCAATACCTTGATTCATGTACGCATAAGCCTGGAGATTAGGATTGTGAATCCTCCATATGTCTACTAGTTGAGCATTGTCAAGACATATTTTTAACTGTGTGTATATCCCACTTTTCCACTCCTGGGGTGTCCTCCTATTTTGTTTAAAGGCAGAACCCCCCTTTCGAGTCATCAGAATTCAAGGAGAACTGGCCTACCAGTGCAGAACATGGGGGAGTTGGGCACCAGGGGGAGGAGCCCCCTAGTGTGTGTGTGTGTGTGTGTATACAGTCATACCCTGAAGTTACACAATAAGTGAGACCAACAAAAAGCACGTAAGTTGAATTCGCGTAAATCAGGGTATAATTTTGCATGTAATTTATATATACAAACATGCAAAATATTAGTTAATTGGGACCAAAAGTTTACAAAAACACCTATATTTTTTAAGAAATATAATCATAATTGTAGTTTTTCATACATAAAAAAAGAAAGAAAATGTTGAGTTTTGTTTCCAAAGTCAATATTTTTCTTTTCTTGCTAGCTGTAGAAGAATTGGACTTGCTTCTTTTGGAGACGTTATTATTTTTTATGTGATAAAATTTTTATCAAGAACATAACATTAAATAATTGCAAGGTTTGTAGACTATAAAAATCGCATATGAATGGAGATCGTGCAAAACACGTCAGTGCTTGCTCACAGCATGTGCGACACTGGTGAATGCAGCCGGCACTGGAAAGATCCGACTAGTGGTAAGGCATGAAGCGGGACGGGAATACGTAGATATAAGAAACCGCGTAACTACAGATTCGCGTAAGTCAGGGTATGACTGTATGCATATATATATATACATGTTGTATTTTTCAACTTGAAAAATACTACGTTTTTGTGTCAATTATGTATTGCATTTTTTGCCTGTAATTCTCAGTTTTTTGTAACTTCAATTTTTATTACTGTGTTCTACCTTTAGTGGATACCTGAAAAAGGCTGTAAAAGGCTGAAACTAGTTGTATAATTTTCATTAAAACTTCATATTTTATCTCGGTTTAAGTCATTAAATATTTATTCTTTAAAATGTACCATTACAACCGAGTAGAAGCTCAGGAATACATATATATATATATATATATATATATATATATATATATATATATATATATATATCAGCGGTGAATATTCTGGGTGTGCTAAGTGTGCAGTGCTCATCCATGAAATATCAGTATTACCAATATTATATTTCTACACCTAAGCCTCCCATTAAAGACTCTCCTAATTGTTTCCTAGCTTCATGTGATTCCTGAAATTAAATACAACATACTTATGCTTCATGAAGAGGGCACTTTTCGATGCACAAACATTGCATCACATTCGCGTTAATAGCCCAGGTGTGCTTTCAAATTACATACACCTTTGAGTCCTTTGAAAAGATGTAAATAGGATGCAGTAGGTCAAATTCTTAGCATTCTAGTAGTTTTAAATCACTGAGAAGGAGGTGAGGCTGGGTGAGCTCCTAGAGGCTGTGATTGGTTATTGTGTCAACCAATCCAATTGAACATTGTCATGAGTTGCTGTTTTTGTTTTCTGAGTTTCATCTGTTTTGCATGCGTGAAGTGTGAACTGATGTGTATTCAAGTTTTTATATACTATTATTATTGTTATATGACCTCCAGGGAGTCCAAAGACTCATCGAGGGAGGGCACCTACTCTACAACTCTGTCTCCACCCAATTCTCCAACTACAATCATCATCTACATCAACACCATCTACTGCCCATCACCACTAGTATTTTCACAGACAATCACAAACATCCATGCCCATGGTGGGATTGGAACCTGCAGCCTTTTGGCTGGAGAGCAGATACACTAACCACTCGGCCAACTAGGCAGGCATATATAATATAGACAAGTTTTTAATATATAATTTTCCATAAATTATAACGTTTTTGCCCATATTTACAATGGGAAACAGTGTTGATGATCTACTGAATATCCCATTTTCTGCCAGAACTTTTGTGGATTGTGTTGACTGTACTCAAAGGAGGTAAGCCTCATCTTCCTCTTCCAAATTTACCGAGACTGCACAAAGATACAAAAAATGAGTAAATGAGACACTTCTCTATTTCACAATACAATACAGTAGAATGGTTAAATGGATGTGAAGTGCAGTCAAGACTTTTGTTGGCCTTGTTTATTATTCTCCAGAGAGAAAGGTGTTTGGAATAAGCATGGATATTCTGACCTTAACCATTTAACATCAGCAGCAGCAGTGCAAAAACATGAGTGCTCCCAATCACATGTTCAATCATTTTTAAATCTCACGATGTTTGATAAACAGAGAATTGACTGCACTATTTTCTTTCATCCCCCCCCGACCCAATTATAATAGTTACAGTAGTAGCTGTAACTACTCAGTAATTATAATTCCCATTCTAAAAAAGGACAATTTTGTTAAAAAAGACAGTGCTTGTTAAGAAAGCAGGCCTCAATTACTAAAATAAGAAAAGCTTTCCTTAGTTTTTTTTATATGTTTATGTGCATGATTGCAGTGGCATGCACCACACAATTGTTCAAAACTGCAAATGGCCTTTGCAGCCTCATTCTTATAGAATAATTAATCTCTTGCAAATCCACAAGTCTCAAGAATGAAATGAATGCTGTATAGTAAAAAGGAGAAGAAACCCAGAACTGAAAGACTAAGGAAATGAAAAGCTATTCTACTTGCTCTTCAGCATTTGTTACTTTTACACGACTATTCTTGAAAGAGTCACTCTGTATTGTTCCACTGCTTTACAAAGTTGATAAGTTACTCCCAAGAAATCTTTTTTTTTCCTTAAAATGTTGTAATTAGTCTTATAACCAGTCTGAAGTTTATATGGTATTTTCTGATTTAATAATGTACCTTTTTTTCCTGTATCTAATGGTAGCTTCAGTCAGCTGGGTTATTTGATAATTTGTGTTATGGAAATTTATCATAACAAGTTTCTCCTTATTCTGCTTTCAAATAGTTCCCAAACATTGGATTTAATACCAGCAATATCCCAGTCAGACAATAAAGGTTTTTAAGCTGATTATGCCTTTTTATTTACCAACTTGACCAGTACTTGTAGAAAATATTTGTTTCTGAAATGCTCTAAAAATTTATGATATAAATTATCACTTGTTGCTACTTATTCTTATTTGCATTATAATATCCTATGATATATTTGTTGTTTTGGCTAATTCTACCTACAAAATGTTGGCAGTATTTATGTAGTCTCTAGAGTGGGACCAGACATGGAACTTTTTTTTCCTGCGTAACTTCAAGCCTCCAGTAGAAAAACAGTGGTCTCACATCAAGCAAAGAAAATCATCTACCACCCTAAAAACATTCATAAACATCCAGGTCACAGTGGGATTCAGATTCATAGCCTCTTGACTTGAGAACAGAGATGCTACTCTCTCCTCTGTAATTTTCATGGTTATGAAATTATAATGTAATTATTGATAGAATTCTATTAAGCAGAGAAACTGCTCTCTCATCTGTAATGTTTTATGATTATGAAATTATTGATAGAATCCTATTACTCTAAAACCATATATGATTAGATGTATAATTTGGATATGTTTATATTTCATTAGGAATTGATTTACTTCGTTTATCTCGTGATGACCTTGTCCAAATTTGTGGTTTAGCAAATGGAATTCGTTTATATAATGCTCTTCATTCCAGGTAATTATTATTATTATTACTATTATATTGTAATTTAAAATATTGGCATCTTTGTGGAGTTCACAGACTCCACAAAGATGAAACTCACCCTGATCATTATTTCTTGCAGTGCCTATCATCTCTTTTTAAACTCATTTACTGACAAAGTTTTCATGACCACCCAAATTTAGCAACCAATTCTATTCAATCAGCAGTCTGCAAACAAAAAAAATGTAGTCTCTCATCCTTGCCAATTATTCTATTATGCAACTACCAGGGAATGATTCCCATTTGCTTTTGTCTTGTCATGTATTGAAAAAGTTCTTCTGCAACTACCTTGCAAAACCATTGTTGCGACCGTGTCTCTTTGATATTGATATATCGGGGCAATTTATTTAACTCTATCCTTTCTTATCTCAGTCACTATATCAAATTCTATCGCATGTACCTCTTTGTTAAGTAGGTTGCGTCATTGTTATGTGATCTTCATTAATATTAAATTTAACGTTAAGTCTCACTTCTCTTATACCTTGTCTCACATAACTCAATCTCTAAAGGGCCACCAGAAATTACCCGTTCCCTGAATTCTATGAGTTATCCTGGTCACTCGGGCAAATTTTTTTTTTTCTGCGCCAGCCTGGGCCTTAAGGTTAGAGAAAACTCTTCCTTTAGGATAATTATAGAATATCAGGAGCCACTAATAATGTAAATTAAATTCTTAGAAACTTGGGTTCTCTGGCTTATTTTTATTTTTATTTTGCAGTCGTGCCCTACTACTTTCAATTGGGGTATTCCCACACTCACACACACACACTCAGGTTCGAAGTTTTATGAAGGGTCAGAGTCAGTCATCATGATCAGAAACACATGTAAGTAAGAAATCAATACATTTATTAAACTCATTAAATAATGCCATACAAGTTAAAATGGTTATCAAATTTAATGTTAAACTTCTACCGTTCATTCACTCACTCACTCTTAGAAACAATTATGCATTGACTTCAAAATGTTAGCAAATTCAATAATTTGACATATAATACAATTCATAATTACAGCTCAATTGGACAATAAGGCAATTTAATACATTTTATAACTTCTCTCGGGTTAATTACAACTGAAACTCTATCAAACTGAAAGTTCTTAAAGTTAATTTCAAAAGCATAGTCATTTACATAGATCTTAGTTCTTCACTTTTTCTTTCATTTTCAAATCTTAAGTTGCATTCTCTTAACACTGTTAGTCAATTCTCAAAAGGGGCTGGAACAAGTGAGAGTACTTATCTATTCTTTATTGATTTTCTTCCGTTCTTCCTTCTTTGTTTCGATTCTGGTCGTCTCGATTTTATCACCACGTGGGTTACATGTGCTCGCTTGGGCTGGGCACTATCTCTCTGCTAAGGTTTTATGTCGATGATCTTCTCATCGCGGCCTGCGGTTAATCTTGCTGAAAATCTACTGTGGTGTCATTGCCAGATCCTATCGTAAGTCAGCCCTCAAAACGAGAGTTGAACTACGATGGACTCTTGGAGCACACACACACAAAGAGAAATGCAGGAACAAGAAAAAATGGGGGTCATTTGCTTCCGTGTCGCAGGTTTTATTCGCTCTCCTAGAGCGCCACCTTTCCGAGTTTGAATTTCTCATATTGTTTCAGCCATTGGTCTCCGGCTGGGTGACTTCACCGATCAACATATGGGACTTCTTGTTTCCAGGAACGTATGCATCATGATTCCTTCTTAGATGTAATGCCTGCGGATGCTTATCCTGCTCTTATAGTATTAAGGCAATCTTTGCCCTATGTTGCTGAATAATACACATTCTTTCATTTACGATATTTCACTAATAATGTCTCTTATTTTGCCCCTTTTTTGCTGACTTACATTCATGCTAGACATTTAGATACATTAATTTAAATTCACAAAATTCACAGTTTATCACACAAGATGTTGTTACAAAAAAAAACATATTTACATTGCGCTAAAAGATAAGTATGCATGTATATTTTTTGTTAATTGTTAGATTCTGGAATTGTGACGTCATGTAAAACTTGTTCGCCTATTTCAGATCTAATACCATGTTTTGTAAAGTAGCTGCACGTTTCTGTCATATTGCCTCTTTGCTGCCTGCCTGTCAGCCAAATGTTGTAACCCACAAACCTTCAGTCTGTCCTCATAGGGAACATTCCACACACACACACAGTCAATGGCCACTCCTCTCTGGCTCTTCCTCATTCACAAGAAATCCAAGCAACCAAATCTGTTCGCAGTTTCTTTGACTGGGTAACTAATCAATAATATACAATGTGTATATTACTGAGTTAGTTACAATGTGTGTGTGTGTGTGTGTGTGTGTGTGTGTGTGTGTGTTATTAAAAGAGACCTCCAGGGAGTCAGGCACTCATTGAGGGAGGCCATACTATTCGAACTAGCTGTCATACCTGTTCTTGAATTCATTCATGCTACTTGAATTCATTCACGCTGTTGGATGTTGCATCCAACAGCAATCCATTCCAGTCACACACTTCTATATGAGAGAAAAATCTGAGCCCTAACCCTCTTCTTGACAGCATTCATTCTCAACTTCCATGGATGCCCTTGTATCCTTTCTCCATCCCCCATAAAATGAAAAATTCCATCTACTAAAATTCTGTATAACTCATGAATATATATACAGTAACCCCCCAAGTTATGTAAGTAATGCGTTCCATAAACCTTTACGTAACTTGAATTTTACATAAGTAAAATTTGTAAATTGCTTAAGTGTAACTTCGTAAGAAACCGCAATATTTATTATTATTATATGTATGTATATATATATATATATATACAGATATATATATTATTTACACAGTATATTTTATAAATGAAATATCATGCAGCAGTATTTATTCAGATATAAACTATAAAAGTATGAAAAATATATAAAAGAATATAAAAACAAACTGAAATATGTAACACTTTTCAAATAAAAAAATGTCTTGTAACAGCTAATTTAGCTCTATAGTGGGAGAGTCGGCATTGGAAGTGGTTGTATCCTGAGCTATTGTTGATATTATTTTCCTGTCTTCATACAAATGAATTATTTTCAACTTTTCTTTTAAAGTAATTGCAGACCTTTGTTTTTTAGATTTATTACTAGCACATTCGGTTTTGCGTTTCCATTCCATTTTAAGGATAAATAAACAACGAACACTAACGGTGATAAACAAGTGACTAAACTAACCGCGCAATGCATGGACTACTGGCAGGTCGGGGAAAGGAGGAATTGTTTACGGAGTCCTTATTTCTAATTGGTAGGTTTCAGTTTGAATGTTACAGCTTTTGCGCACTTGCCCTCTGCTGCTCTGGGCATTTACCGGTAACTTCACTGCCTGTTACTATTCGTTACATTTGCTGTCAATGCCAAGTCTAGTTAACATTATGTCGTTGCATACTGCAATGGATGTCAAAGATGCAGAAGCCGCAAACATGTTCATACACGCTAGTACATTTTTGAGATTTATTACGTAACTGCAAATTTACATAAGTTGCGTATTATGTAAGTCGGGGGGGTTACTGTATATATATATATATATATATATTAATGTTCTAGATGATGCTAGGGTAGACTACTTCGTTTCTTCATATGTTGCAAAATATTATGGTGTATTATTGCTTTGTTATAATTTCAAGAAATTGAAAACATGATTCAGTTTTGCATGAAATGAGTCACAATTAAGTTTTGAAAAGATTAGAGTACAATTTGGTTACATTTTCTCTATTGGAAAATAGTATGGAGAATGCAGTTTTAAAGAAACTTTTTTCACTTTGTTATAAATTTAAACGTTTATTTATATTTATTTATAATTTATATTTGAATTATTAAATTAAATTAAAAGGATTAAATAAGAATATAGTAATAATTTCTTGTCATCTTTAACTTAATTATGGAGAATGCTATTCTCTGTGCTTATTGAAATTACTCATAATGTGCAAACAAATATATCTTGGTTTTTTTTTTGTTTGTTTTGTTCTGTTTTTGTTTACTGTTTGTTGTTGTTATAAGGATTCAGGAAAGAGAAATGCAGAGCGGTGGCGGCCCATACATAAGCACTGCGACACTGCAGCACCCCGAAGGAAAAAATGAAAAATTTAAATTTTGTTTGTGTTTATAAATAAACAATGCTTACAACATTATATAAATGCAATACAACATGCTAAATGCATTTTTGAAAATTATGGAGACAACTACCGTGTTTGAATAAAAACTTTAGTTTAATATAACTAAAATCTGCATTCGACGTTTCAATCCTTATGTCAAGGACATCTTCTGGAGCATACAACTATACACAGAAAACAAGCTACACTACAATCAAACTGGTTTGTTACAGACACTGACCAACTGCTACAACAATTGTTGGCCTGACCTCTGGTGGGAAAAAAAAAATTATGCATCAACGATAGAGTCCTATTATTAGGTTATCTGTTGGTTGTAGAAATACATTGGGCACAACAACCAGTATCTATCTATATGCATATATTAACATCATGTACATTCCATCCAGTTGGTATGGAATGGTTTCTAATATTAGCTGAAGATTGGCTAGAGTCCTGACTTATGCCGGATCTTATATATTAGGTAGGCTGAATGTGTGCCATCCAGATCCTTGGAATTTTCATGCCATCTTTGTTGTTGATATTTGGGTGGTTTATCAGGATTTCACAGGCTTCCTTAAATTTCCTTTTGTACCAGGTTTTTGTGCGTGTAAAGAGCAGGTGCTTTTCCAGTTGATTTGGTGTAAGGTGTTGAGTGCGTGATCTGAGAGGCCTGCTTCACCATAATGGTTATATTTAATGTATCTCATGTGTTCTTTCATGCGTATAGGGATTGTCCGTCCTGTTTCACCAATGTACGGTAAGTTACAGGTGCAGCGGATGCAATAGACTCCAGGATGTGCTAATGGGAGGAGAGGATCCTTAGAGGAGTTGAATATGGTTTTAAGTTTAGTGGGTGGTTTAAAGGTGGCATTGAGGTTATAATGTTGTAGAATTCTGTTGATTTTTTCTGATAACCCTTTAATATATGGGATGGCTATTGTTTTACTGTAATCTAGATTCGTTTTTGTTGTTGTTTTATGGAGTATTTTATTAATTGTATTAAATAATGTCTATAACAAAAATATGATTGATAAGCTGCAAGCATACGATACACTGCTCAAACAAGCAGTATGCTTATTAATAATTTGGTTACTGATTAGGAAAAAAATAATTTTTTTATTTTGTATATGCAGCACCCCCACTTACAATTTTCATCAGCCGCCACTGATGCAGAGTACTGTCATCTGCTAAACTATGTAGAGAGATTTCCTCTATTTAAATAAGAACAAAATCACTATTTCTCATCCCTATTTAGCTGCTATAATCAATTGAAACAGAATAGAAAGAATACAACTTGATTTCTAATGTTAATTCTCTTTTGAAAATAAAATGCTAACAGATTTACATCTGAACACTTATTCATGTAATTACAAAACAAATTTTGCTCTAAATGGGGGTTATAAACAAAGCAGCTGATGTTCCATTTGATTTCCTCTACAGTACAATTAGGCAGAAAGACATCAAGGTGAAATTCAAATAAACTGCAACAAGAATACTGAGATTATTATTATTATTATTATTGTTCCGGGAAACTCCAAAGAGTCGACAGACTCATCGAAGGAGGCTCTAACATCATGGAACAACTATTCCACATTCACACAGTATCTATCATATCTTGCCTTGAACTCATTCACGGTCGTAGCACCCACAACAAACTCTGGAAGCTTATTCCACTGATTCACCACTCTCCAAGTAAAAAAACCTAGCTCTAACACCCTTGTCAACCACGCTCTTGCCCAGCTTCCATGCATGGCCCCTAGTCCTCCCACCACCAGTCATATTTTCAAAAATATCTTCTGGATCAATCTTATAAAAACCCTTCAGTAATTTGAATGTCTCAATCATATCACCCCTCCTTCGCCTATCGTCCAATTTTTGCAACCCACAAATCCTCAACCTATTCTCAAAAGGTTCATTCCACAGACCTGCTATCATCTTGGTCACTACTCTCTGGACCCTCTCCACTTCCTCCCCATCACGAAGAAACCCTGGTGCCCATAAACTGGGCACAGAAGTCCAGATGAGGTCTTATCAAGGCTCGATACAGAGGAACAACAACTTGCTTTTCTCTGCATGTTAAAGTATTTTTCATAAGCCAAGTGATTTGGTGAGCTGTTTTAGTTACTTTCGCTATGTGGTCCCTAAACTTCAATTCCCTATCCACCAGCACTCCGAAATCCCTGGCCTCATCAATCTCCTGGGGTACGGTTCCACCTATGCGATATACTGCTGCTATTCTTTTCACCCCAATGCATAACCTTACACTTTGCCACATTAAACTGACATCCATTTTTCCTAGCCCAGTCCTCCAAACTATCCAAATCAGAGCATCCTGTAAAATTTTGACATCCTGTGCACTCACAATTGCTCTACCCAACTTTGCATCATCAGCAAACAAGTGAACACTTCCTCTCAAATCCTTTCCAATATCATTGATGAACAAATTGGAAAGCAGTGGTCCAAGAACAGAGCCCTGCGGCACTCCACTAGCCACAAGACATCTTTTTGACTCCACTTCTGAATAAACCACTCTCTGGTATCTCTCCTTCAACCACCCTCCTATCCATCTTACCAACCCTATATCTATCCCCATCTGCTCCAGTTTACTGATTAGGGTTCCATGTGGTATCCCTGTCAAAGGCCTTGGCAAGGTCCAGTAGTATCACTGTAAACCCATTACCCCTATCCAGTTCAGCCGTCACTGTATTATAAAACGTGAGCAAGTTACTGAGGCATGATCTACCCTTCACAAAACCATGTTGTCCCCCATACAATATCCCATTTTCATCTATCCAATCCTGTATTCTTTTTTTGACTAATTTCTCTAAGACCTTGACAATGATTCCTGATATGCTAATCAGTCGGTAATTTACAACAGCAGTCTTGGAACCACCTTTATGCAGTGGAACTATTTTCCCCTCCTTCCACCCGCTCGGGACTAACCCAGACCCGAGACTCGAATTAAACAAAATGGTCAAGGGTACTGACAATTCTTTAGCTGCTTCTCGTACTGCACGAGCTGGTATACCATCCAATCCCACAGATGTATTGACATTGAGGTTATGCAATAGACTACTGTTGTAAATTACCGACCGATTAGCATATTCACCACAATTCCTGTATAATCTACTGGTTTATTCGTTTCTGCAATGTCACCACCTGGATGATATATTCTTGCAAAGTGCTCACTCAGTAACTCAGCTATCTCAACTGATTCAGTTACCTCCCTACCATCGGCATTCTTTAAAATCATTCTGCCATGTACATTTTTCCTTTTACTTGCTACATATCTAAAAAACTATTTAGGATTCTCTTTAGCCTGCATGGCCAATGTTCTTTCGTAATCCTTTTTTGCTTTTCTTACCACACTCGTCACCCTTCTGGCCTGCGCTTTATACCGTTCATGTGCCTGCCTGTCACCTTTCTCCTTAAATTCCCTCCATAGTTGTTTCTTTTTTTGCAGCTCAAGCTTAATGGTGTTATTCATCCATTTAACCCTTATTTGATTTATTATTTGGACTCTAGGTATACAGTCAGCCATTGATTCATGCAAGCACTTCTTAACTACCTCCCATGCACTATCGACTTCTAGTCCTTGCAGTTGTACATGCCATGGCACTGAGCCAATCAATCTCCTAAGCTTGTCATACTTTCCAGCCCGATAATTCCACATGTACCCTGTCTTAATTGAAAATTCTACACCTTTAGCCACCTCCCAAGTCAAGACCCTATGATCACTCTCACCGATTGGTGGCAATGTGGTCATATTTGTTACAGCCAAATCCTCAGATGTAATTACTAGGTCAAGCACTCTCTGACCCCTAGTATTTTCCATTACATGCTGTCGCAGATAGTTATCCCTTAATAACCGCATAAAATCCAATTCCTTCCTCCCGTGTGTCCTCTCCTCACTCCAATCAATGCGACCATAGTTGAAATCTCCCATAATAATCACCCTCCTTCCACTCATTTCTTCTATTTGCTTGTGCATATTGTCACCACCATCTTTTCCATCACCTGGTCTATAGCAGCACCCAATTGTATATTTAGTTCTGCTCGCCACAATCTCACACCAAATGGCCTCAAATGTGCTCTTTTCTCTATCCTGCAATTCAACTTCTATTCTCCTTGGCTGTAGCTCATCAGCTATCATCAACAATACTCCTCCCCCCATTTTATTCTCTCTGTCATTCCTGAACACACTATACCCATCAAATTCAATCCCACTAGCTATATTATCTACAGTCAGCCATGTTTCACTAATACCAATAACCTGTGGTCTGGAAGTGCCAATCATGGCCAAAAACTCTTCCTTCTTGTTCCTAATACTCCTAGTATTAGTGTATATGAATTTAAGACCCCCATTAGCCCCAACCCTACCTTGATGCCTTATATTATCTATCCCACTCTGGTTTGTTGTCCTTATTTGCTCTGGCATATTATATTCATTCTTACATTCAACTGCCTCCCTAAGGACTGTATATCTACCCCCCCCCCTTAACAAATCTAGTTTCCCTGAATTTGCACATCCACTACATTCAGCAACATTTTCTCAAGTCTTCTTACGCCATAACCATTCAGATGCAAGCCATCCATCTTATATAGATCCTTTCGCCCATCAAACTCACTCCACGCGTCCACAAATTCCACACCACTCGTCATACATAACCCACGCATAAAATCATTCGCAATTATGGCCCTCCTTTTAAACATTTCACTGTCATACCGTGGCAAAAGACTAATCATTCTAACTCTCTCACTCTTTTCTTTTGCTACCTCAAACAATTCATTCAGGTCTTCTATCATTTCCATTTTATCTCCTTTCAAATCATTCGTACCTGCCACAATAATCATTTCTTTCACCCTTTCCTTTTACTCTCTAATAGACTCAGTTACATCCTTTATGGTCGCACCAGGTTGGTACGATTTTGTCAAATCCTCTACTAACACACCTCGTACTAACGCGTCTCCATACAGCACTCTATCCTTCATTTTGTTCATGTTCACATTCATACGTCTATTTTTCCTGTCATACCTTTTATTACTGGTTGGTTCATTCAGTCTACTTTTGTTCATGCACTCTAGCTGCTGTTTTGCTCTTTCTATCGCACTATTCAACAACGCGATCTCACTCAATGCATCTATCTCATCTTTTTTGTTCTCTGAGAAACCATTTTTACTATCATTCACACTTTCTACATTCACACTCTCACAATTTTCATGTACAACCTTGCCGTTTCTTGTCATATCCCTATTTCCTTCATTCTGAAGTTTGACAAAAATATCACACTCACGATCTGAAATACATTTCAATTCCTCATTCTCCCTACATTTTCTACACACATTCAATCCTTTATTATCATCTATCCACAGTCCGACTGCGCTCCGTAAAGCATACATTTCACAGCTAGTACACTGACTCATTTCTTTTATACTATTGTTTTTTGATAACGATGGCGAACCATCATTACTGGCCGCCATTTTCCTTCTTACAGGTGCCATAATTATTGCAACATGTTTTATCAAATAATAAGTTATACACACCAAAAACACACAAACAGACGCACTGAAATATGCAAGGCAAAAAAAACTACGCAATATTAACTAATTTTATCAACAATAACTGAAAATAATACTTATCTTATCAGGAGCTTGCACGATCACTACACACTACGATATAACCTCGAACTCTCAAATATTCTCGAACTCTCAGATATTCTTTTTCCAGCATAATTTTTGCAGAGAACAGGTCATTTGCCTTAATCCTTGGTCATCAGTGTCAGATTTGGTTATAGTTCTGAACTTCATTGTACTTTGTTTGTTTGTTCAAATCTGCAAGTATGTTGAATAAAACTATGTCGTTTCAAACTTAATTTAATTTCTTTCTTTTTTTCCTTTTTTTTTTAACAGTATAAAGTAAAGAATAGTTTACTTCACTTAACTAATTCATATGACTTCTGCTGTTATTTTCATGAATTCTCTTCTCCGTAGATTATCTTAACATACTGTTATGCAGATGTGAATGCTATGACAGTGGTTAATAGCACATCATATTATCCATTTATTTTAAATTTTCTGGTGCAGATCTCTCATTCAGAATTGTCATCGTGCAGTTTACTTCTCTTCTTGAATTGGCAATAGGAAATACTTCGAGGTAAAACAAAATATGAAAGTTCCTGGGCCAGCAAAAGAAATTGCAATAGCTGAGTTAACTAAAGAACTGATAACTTCAGAAGGTGATATAGTAGAAGGTTTTAGGATTGAATGTGATGATTTAATGCACATTTATAATTTATAATGCACACATTTAGGAATAGATAATTCTAGTCATGATTTGAGAATTGCTGATTTTGGTTGATGAATCTTCGGAGAAATTCTGAAGTGTTTACTAGTGAGAACAAAGCATTTAAAATCAGAATTATTTAAAAGACTCTTTGGTACTTATTGGCTGTTTAATCAACAATTAAAAAGATTATTTTCATTTATATAATGCACACATTTTTGATAGTGAGAAATCCATAATCAGAGCAGTGGGTACTAATTGTGCTGTGCATACCTGTGGCTTTATTACTTTATGAGATCAGTTCATTAATAAATAGCAATGGTTGGTGATGATGATGGTATTCATCTGGCAGATCCATTTATTTTATTTATGCTTATGGCTACATGAAAACTGGTAAGTGAAAAGTACAATCACAATTTTCAGAAACAAATGATGAAAATCTTTACATATAAAAGTTCATTACATAAAAGGCACAACCTGCTTTCTAAGTCTTTCCTTTTTTTTTTAAATATAAAGCAAAAGTAACTTGTCATAATTAAGCCAGGGATAATTATTGTCCTGCTGCACCAAGTATGACAAGGCTGCATGTTCTCACAACACTTCACAACATAAAAGAAGCTGTATCCGAGGTTTAAGTAGAGAGCATTTGTGTCTTGTGCGAGAATACTTGTCCATTAGAGGAGTCCCTTTTCACACTGTATCATCATCTTCTAACATGAGAAGGAGTTCTGCTGATACTATGATGAGGACTATGAGAGTAACTACGAGAATAACGTCTTCGTGGTGAGACAGGACCGTGATCTTCTGTTTCCTCCATAAACCACCACCACCATCATACCAACTACAGGTCAAGGTCCAGGCTGGAAAGCCAATTCAAGGCCTCATCTGTCACCTTGTGGATGTCCTGTAGGCCACCACCGTGAAATTGGCACCTTGTGGACAGTCATACACAATGAGTAATCGTCTGAGCCACAGGGAAAACAATCACAATAAGGGTATCTGACAGCCCCCATTTATGTAGAAGATAGCCACATCTGCCCTGACTAGCTCTGATCCTGTTTATGGATGACCAAATCTTCCTAGGAAGATCAAAACCAGGCTGCGGAGCACAGGGATCTTCTACCAGGAAGCCGTTTGTTGGGAGATTATTGGACCAGTATTCTTTCCATATGTCAGATATTGATGGCAGTGCAGCTGAAGAGAGTTCGTCCATGGACCAGAGAGGCTTTCTAGATTTGAGGTGAAGACTAGGTAGGTTTATGAGAGTCTGGTGTAGAGCTAGGAGTGGGTTCCTAGGAGTGCTCATTGCTTTATTAAATTCCTTAATCGAGGCTTGTCTTCTCCGTATGTGTGGTGGAGCAATGTTAGATAGAACAGGCAGCCAGGAGAGAGGGGTGCTTCTCACTGTCCCACTAATTGTGTGCATGGTAGAGTTCAGCTGGATGTCTATAATGTTAGTGTGTGTACGTCTTTCCCAGACAGGGGCAATATTCTGCTGCAGAGAATGTGAGGGCTAGTGCAGACGACCTTAGGACTTCTGCACCACAACCCCAGGTTGTTCCAGCAAGCCTTGAAATGATGTTATTTCTGGTTTTAATTTTATTGGAGAGGTTGATGATGTGCCTTTTATAGGTTAGGCTTCTGTTCAGGCTCACTCCAAGGTATTTTGGGTGAGGCTCATGTTCTACCATTTTTCCACAGAAGGAAAGGTTGAGTTGTCGATTCACCTCTGCATTGTACAAATGAAATACTGAGGACACTGTTTTCGTTGGATTTGGCTTCAAGTACCACTGCTTGAAGTACTGTTCCAGGGTGTTCAGGTCTGTATTCAAGGTTGATTCTAGGTTGGTAAAGGAGGTTAATTGATGTAAGATCGCTAGGTCATCAGCGTACATATACTTGCTTGATCTGGTATGAGGTAGATCATACACATAGATGTTAAAAAGTATAGGGAATAACACAGAAGACCATTGTGAAGGAATCTGGGCCTGCTCTTTTTTCTGCCAATATGAATTCGAATCTTTCTGTTGGAGAGAATAGATTCAAAAAGTTGTAGAATTTTTTTACACTTTATAATATTTCCTAGTTTTAGGAGGAGGCCCCTGGTCCAGACAGTGTCATAAGCAGATGTTAGGTTAATGAAAGTGGCTCCAGATTTAAGTTTCTTCTGGAAGCCTGCTTCAATCTGAGTTGTCAGGGCCAGGACCTGGTCACAGCAACTTCTTCCTTGCCTGAAACCAGCTTATTCAGTTGGGAGTGCTCTTTCAATGAGTGGTGAAATTCTTTTAAGGAGAATTCTTTCAAAGAGCTCAAAGATGGTGCAAAGCAAGGAGATAGGTCATAGGTTTTTCACTTCATTTGGATCTTTCCCTGCTTTGGGCACGACAATTAATTTGGCTTCCTGCCACAGCTTTGGTAATTTACCAGACATAATGATTTCTGAGAAAAGGGCAGGCAGCCATGTTTGGCCATGTTGACCAAGATGTTTTAGGAATTCAGGGAGTATACCATCCACTCCTGCAGCTTTGCCATTCTTGGCAAGTTTTAAGGCTATTTGTACCTCTCTTCCCGAGATATTGGGTGTACAAGTTCAGGAAGCTCAGGTTCCGTCTTCAGGATTTGTCTCTGATGGAAGCTTGTACAGCAATTTTCCTGGTAGAGCTGGGATGAATCTTGGAGATTTTCAATAAATGGTTAGCCATTTGATCAGGAGTTATCTCTGTTGTTTTGTGTGTCGTTGGCTCTGCTCTGCCTAATTTTCTCAAAAGTGACCAGGTTCTCTAACTAGATGTGACGAAATCAAGTTCATTGATGGTTGAGCTCCATCTTTCCTTTCTGTTTTTATCCAGGGTTGATATGAGCTCCTTAGCAATAGCTGAATCTTCAGTTTCCTCATATTTGGCTAGGAGTTCCTCACTTTCTCTACTCCAACATGGAATATATTGTTTTCTGTAGCCTCTAAGGATAGAGGCTTTTGCTGCAGATTTGAGTAGTTTAACAAATCTAGGGTAGCAATTAGGAGTGGGTGGAATTGCTCTAATGGTTTGCTCGATTTGTTTCTGAAATGCAGACCAGTTGGACCTGCGGAGATTCCATCTAACGATTGGTGTTCCTATCTCTATTAATGTAGGACGATGTTGACTATTAGGGAATCTGTTAAGGATGGTTCTGGTTGATGGAAGGGATGATCTTCGGAGTCTTTAGTGACTATGCACAGATCTGTGGTGTAGGTTCTGTTCCATCTGGCTAAGTAAAGAGTGCCGTCCTGCTTGGCATCATAATTCAAATACAAATTATATGTATCCATCCAGTTTGCTAGATTATTACCATTCCGGTTGTTAGAGGAATTCGGCAGATCCATTCAATTAAGGCTATCAAATCACTCTGTCTGGAAATAACACACATCAGATTAATGTTCCATTCTTTATTAGGCTGCTTTGCTTAAATACCATTTGACTATTTCTTATGCACTACTTACATCTTTTCTTTGCAGTTTTCTTATGCCATGGCACTTATTGAGTTGGTCATAATCACCAGTTTTGCAATTCTTAATTGATAATTCCACACACTTAACCACCTCGGAGATCAGAAATGCAAGAGCTCTCTCTCTCTCTCTCTCTTAAGTTGAAGAAATTACCTTCAGTTAAGGACAAATTATCTGATCCTATCACCAGATCCAGTATTCCTCAGACACTGAGTACCATCCATCACATGTTGTTTTAGCTCATTATCTCGCTACCATTTCATTTCCGAATGTGACCCTTTTTCCTTCCAATTTATGTCCTCATAGTTAAAGCTTCCCCATAATGATTACTTGTCCTATGCCCATTAAGCTAATTTAACAATGGATGCCATCTTCTTCTTTCGCTCTCCTTCCCTGACATATAGCAGCAGCCAGTATATATTTTATCCTATTATTAGATATCTCACACCAAATAGCTTCAGATGCACTGCTTTTCTACCGTCCTGCATTTTGCAGGTTGCATTTCTGTTATAATTAGCTGTACTCTTCCCACATTCCTATTCTCTCTGTTTTTTATTTTATTGTCAACCAAGTATCAATATTATACGTATTTTTTTTTTACCAAATCTAGCTAACCAATGCCATAAACTTCTCACTCTCGTTCCTGATATTTCTGGCATTAATGCACATACATATATTTCAATAAACCTTTGGCTCATCCTGATTGGAAATATGAAAAAACTCCATTAAGCCTTTCTGTGATCTTTCTCATCCCCACACTTCCTTGCCTTGTTGGAGCCTGCACTCATGCTTAGCTGCATCTTTAGTAATAGTTTAGTTTTAATGATTTCAAATATTTCTTCTCTCACTGAACAGAGCATTCTTTCTGAAGTTTAACTCCAAAACTTTTCCATTGCAGTCTGTCAGCATATATGAGTCCCTTCATTTATCAAATTCATTCTGCACAAGTAAAAACTTACACCATTCATTCTACACAAGTAAAAACTTTATACCACTCCTTTTACACACTCTGTGCATTTACTCATTTGCAATCATGGCCCTTCTTCTAAATTCACTCCTTATCTCTCTTTCTTTCTTTCTCTCTCCTTTTTTGCTTCTTCCAGTAATTCTTTGATACCCTCTCTTCTGTGCTTCACCTCTTAAATCTTTTTTAAATCATTTATTCCAGTCAAAACTATTAATCTTTAATTTAGTAACAACTGTTCCACAGAAACTGTCAGGTGGGCAGATTAAATCTATTTCTTTCTGGCTTCCCAGATTCTTCTTTCATAAACACTATACCACTTCAGGTTTCTTTTTTCTAAATCTTCTTATATCTGGTCTCTCCATCTTTTCCATGGTCTTCCTCTTGGTCTCTTTCCCTCAAATTTCATTTCATGCATTCTTCTTGGTTATTCTTTCTAAATTCATTCTTATTTGATGTCCATTTCAAGTAAGTGTTCATAAGCATTTCTTCAAACCTTTTTTGTCCTAAACTATTTCTAATGTCCACATTTCTTATTCTAACTTTCCTTGTTTCTTCCAACATTGTCCTTAAAACTTTCATTTCCTTTGCTTGTATTCTATTCATGCCTTTTTTTTTGTCAGTTTCCGTGTCCCGCTACATCAGTCAAAATGGGAAAAATGAAAATCTCTGAAGTGTTTGGAGTATTTTAACAATGATAAAACTGATTTTGTGCGTCGAGTTGATACAATGGATGTGACTTGGATTCACCATTACACACCAGAATCCAAACAGCAGTCAAAACAGCGGACAGAAGCCGGTTGTTCAGCACCAAAGAAGACAAAGTCGGTTCCATCAGCAGGAAAAGGCATGGCATTGGTGTTTTGGGATGCTAAAGGCATTTTGTTTATTAATTATCTTGAAAAGGGTAAAACAATAACTGGGGAATATTATTTCGTTCTTTTAACCAGACTAGATGAAAAAATTTGTGAGAAAAGACCCGGTTTGCAGAAGAAAAAAATCATCTTTCATCAGGACAATGCACCTGCCCAGAAAGGTGTTTTTGCAATGGGAAAATTAAGGGACCAAAGGATGGCACTATGAATTGTTGGAACATCCACCCTATTCCCCAGATTTGGCTCCCTCTGACTTCTATCAATTTCTAAAACTCTTCCTCACTGGTCAGCATTTTTCTTCGAATCAAGAAGTGATTGCAGGTATAGAGAGGTATTTTGCAGATCTTGCTGAGAAACTCTACAGGGACAGGATAATGGTGCTGGAGCATTGCTGGAACAAATGTATTAGTCTTAAGGGAGATTATGTTGCAAAATGAAAATAATTTTGGAATTATAAATTTGTTTTTTTCATTGTTAGGCCGAGAAATTTTCAGACCCATATATATATATATATATATATATATATTTCATAATGAGAGGTTGAGGGACCTATGAGCACATCAGTTCCATGTGTGGGATGCAGATAAGGACTGAGAAGTTTGTTATATTTTTCTTGAAGAGTTGCAATTTGTAGTTGTTTGGGAATACTTCATGAGGAAGTCTGTTCCAGAGGACAAAGCTGGATGGAATGAAAGAGGAACAATAGAAGCAGATTAAGTGTGTTTACAGTTGCATAGCAAAAGGATGTACCTGTTAATACAAGAGCTGCTGCTCTTATATTAGTGAAGTTATATTGGCTACGTAATTGCAGAGGGTGGCAGGGAGACCGAAGGATGACAATTGTTTAGTAGGCCTTGATACCACGCATAGTTGAAAACTTTGGAAATGTCGAGGGCAACAGCACAAGTTTCTCTGAACATGGTACGTGTCCAGTGATGTAAGCTGCAGATCTTGAATGGCAGAATCCATACTGATGGTTGCTGATTAAATCATGGCCTCTAGGTAGTGGAGAAGTTGGCTGTTGATGACTTTTCTCCATTATTTTGGAGATGTCAAACCAACTAGTCATTGGTTTGACAGTAGACTTCTACCTCCCTTTTTTGGAATAGGCTGGATATGAGATTGCTTTCACATGTTTGGTAAGTACCTGCTATCTATAATAGATTGTAGAAATGATACAGGATAGGTGTCAGCTCAAGAGCACAGTGTTTGTGTACAAATGGAGAGATGCCATCAGCACCAGGGAACGTTTTGTGTCCAAGTTATTTAGTAATTTTCTGATTTATTTTTGTCAAAAAACTATAAGAGGCATACAGTGCTTGAATTCTGAGAAGAGGTGATTTCCCTTGGTCATCTCATCAACATCAACACAGTGAACAGCAATGGAGATAAGACATTTCTTGTCATAGTTCATTTTAAGTATAAACCATTCTGAATTACTAAATTTAGTCTTCACACAGCTCTTAACATACTTATTCTTTATCATGAACATTTCTTCAATTTCTATGCCTATCTTTTCCAAACTTTACCAGACTTTTTCCCCATTGAACTGAATCAAAAGCCTTTTCCAAATTCGCAGTATCTTTCCATCATTTCTCTTACTGCAAAAATCAGATTAACATTTGACCACCCTTTTCTAAAACCAAACTGTTCTTCTCTTAGACCGTCCTCTATTTTATCCCTTATTTTTGTTGCCATTATCCTTTCATAAATCTGTAGTTACTCACTTCCTTCTCGATTCTTTATATATATATATATAAAGGAGGTTCAAGAAGGGAGTGAGTAACTATAGATTTATATATATATAGTATATTATATTACTTTCTTTTATATATTATATTAGCTTTTATAAAGTGAAAAAAAAAAAAAAAAAGACTGGTGAAAAGAAAAAAAAAATTTTTTTTTCTTTTCACCAGTCTCATGCAGTTGAACAACCAACAAATGGAAACTAAAATCTAGAGATGACTGGTATCCAGTTAGTTAATTATCCTTTCTAAGTTAATAGTCTTGAGTTGTCTACCTGGGAGTGCTCTCCAGTCATCATACAGGTGACCTTAAGACCACAGTGAACTAAGAAAATGAAACAGTGTGAGAAACATCTCATATTAAGATTATATTTGTCCATGTAGTTAGCCTAGTGGCTTTGCGCTTCACAACCATATGCCTGGGGAAGGAGCGTCCTAGGTTTGATTCCCGTCGAAGACGTGAGGAGCTGAAGGATCTTCCTCAGTCATAGCCAAGTTAGCCGGTCTTGGGCGTGGACAGCAGAGTTTTTTTTCCCCACCAGTTTATCTACCGTTTTTCATCCCACAAGCAAGCAAACCGGCCCATGAACACACAAGATATACAGCCAGGAATACTTCGAGGCATAGGGGTGACCAGTCTATCGTATTTCAGTTACGAAATCCAAGCATGCTTGGAAGGCTGTGGGCTTGAAGGCCTGTTAAAGCCATTGGAATAGATTAGGATGATGAATATTGCATAGTGTGTGTGGTCTGCACCACCTCACCAAAATTATATCTTCTTGAATGTTTCTTTCTGAATATTAAAATTGTTAGACTGAACAATAGAATTTCCATAATACAATTTTATATGTATATCATATTTGCTGCTTTCAAAACCTTGATATTTTTCGTAACTTTCCATAAAATGATATTTTAACTCATTAATTATAAGTATCAAAATTCTCTTTGTTTTGCAAAAAAAAAGGAACCTGCTCTTCTGTAAGTAATGGAATGCCCACCACATTACATTGTCTGTTGCAAGAAAAGAAGGCAGTTGTAGAATGCATATTCTATATTTTCCAATCTGTAACATGTGCCACAACATGGATCTTTGATGTTGAAGTGCCTCCATTTGATGACATTTACTGGAACATAACAATATGCAATTCCCAAAGCATGATCACTCCTATTAGGATATTCTTGAGACTTTAAATTATTAAACAGAGTGTCATTGTTAGTAACCAGCTGTGGAGATTTGTTGCAGAAGACATTAAATATTTCCTTTTACCAGATTCTACTGCTATTAATGGAAAGAATGTTAGTTCCAGAATGCTGTAGTATTCAGAAACAGTCTCAGCTCTTTAATCATTGTTAACATTTATTTTAAATAACAGGAGTTGAAAACCCAGGTAGTATTAGAGAAGGTCTATACATGTGTGTGTGTGTGTGTGTGTGAATACGTGTTTTTGAGGCTATCTTGTTGAAATAACAGAATTTTAATACTGGGAGCCCTAAGCTTCCATGATTTTTTGATAGTTGAAATTAATTCCTTTTTAACTTCTTGGTACCAGCTGGAAAAAAAAAAATTTGCAAGGTTTACTATATAATTGTTTTTATTTGGCTTCTGTAATGTGTGTAATGTTTATTACATACAGCTGAGCAGAGAAGATTATGGTTTTAAGTGCTGTGGCTTTTTTGAAGAAAAGTGCTCATATTTTTCAGTCTTCTAAGGTTTCAGCGTATTGTGTATAACTCTTGAACCAGTAATATGGGACAGATGGAAAAGTGTGTTCCAAGTACTGAGAGGCTCTCCAAGATGGGATCTTGGAGGCATTCCCTCCAAAAGAAAAATAAAAGAATGGAGTGAGTAGTATTATTGATGATAGTTGATGAACTGCAACCAAAGAGTGTAGAAGTTTAACTGCAGGCCAGTGAAAATAACACATTTGAGACCATCTGGTGGTCTGAGATAGTGGTAAGTAGAACAAAATATATAGTTGGTTGCTTTTATAGACCAGGAGATGTAAAGAATGATGTGGATAGTCTGCTTTGGCAAATCAGCTCAATGAGTGGAGGGCAGGTAATTATTATGGGGACTTCAACCATGGGAACATAGGTTGGAAGCAGGAAATGGAATTTATGCTGTTACTAAGGAATAATTACCTCAGATAGCATCTGCTGAAATGTACTAGGGATTTGAGAGTTCTTCTTTAGCTAACTGAGCCTCTAAGGTTTTTTGCTGTACATATGAGGGTGGTCTGAAAAGTTCTCAGTCTAACAATGAAAAAACAAATTTATAATTTTAAAATTATTTTTACTTTTCAACATAATTTCCCTTAAGACTAATACATTTATTCCAGCGATGCTCCAGTGCCATTATCCCATCCCTGTGGTAGTGGTTCTCAGTGAAATCTGCAAAATACCCCTCTACAGCTGCAATTCGAAGAGAAACACTGACCAGTGAGGAAGAGTTTTAGTTTTGGGAAGAGATAGAAGTCAGAGGTAGCTAAATCTGGGGAATAGGGTGGATGTTCCAACAATTCATAGTGCAGATCCCTTATTTTTCCCAATGCCAATACACCTTTGTGGGCAGGTACATTGTCCTGATGAATGATGATTTTTTCTTCTGCCATGAATTTTTTCGTATAGTCTGGTTAAAAGATCGGAACAATATTCCCAGTTATTGTTTTACCCTTTTCAAGATAGGCATCCTAAAACACCGATGCCATCACCTTTTCTGCTGATGGAACCAACTTTGTCTTCTTTAGCGCTGAAAAACCAGCTTCTGTCCACTGTTTTGACTGCTGTTTGGATTCTGGTGTGTAATGGTGAATCCAAGTCTCATCCATAGTAATAAATCAATGCACAAAATCAGTTTTATTCTTATAGTCTCAGCAATTTCACTGACTTTGACTCTCTGGTCATCCAATACCATATCGTGCACTTGATCAATGATTTCTGGTGGTGTTACACTTTTTTGGACGTCTTTCATGTGGATCATCTTCAAGGTCACATTGAAACTCGGCAGCCCATTTCTTAATTGTTGAAAACGAAGGAGAAGTGTGCCTATAAACTTTTATGAACTTCGAATGAATTTCTTTTGGCATTAAACCTTCTTTTACAAAGAATTTTTTAACTGCACTATACTCAATTTTATCCATTTCAAGGGATACAGACAACACTTTTGCTTTAGACAGCTGTATAAAACAAACTACTTGATAGAATTACTTGCAATTTCACATGGATGCTTATGACAGATGTACCAACTTAGAAAAAAAAAAATCTTGCCAATAGTATTGCCATCTATGGTCAAGGCCGAGAACTTTTCAGACCATCCTCCTATCAACTTCTTCCATTTCTTTCTGTCTTGAACTCTTTCACTCCAGTTTTGGATTCTCATCTCATCTAAGTCTTTTTGGATATTATTCTTCACGGATCTGGAGTCTACCTCTGGGTTGCTTTCCTTCAGGCTTCATCTCTAATGCTTGTTTAGCCATTCTCTCATCGCTCATTCTTTCCACATGTTCAAGCCATCTCAATCTGCTTGCTCGAATCTCATCAACTGGAAGTGGGGATCTATAGAGTTTATATAGTTCTTAGTTATGTCTTCTTCTGAATTCACCTGTCGTGTTATCTCTTACAGGTAAACAGACTTTTCTGAGCATTTATTTTCAAAGATCTGCAATAATCAATATCAATAGACCTGTAGCACAGTAGACCAAGACAGGAGCGAATGCTGGTCTTGAAATTCATGCTTGCTCTGATTGATAACACTCTCACTCCCACAGGGAGTGAGAGTGTTATCAATCAGAGTGTGATTGAAGTCTGATTAGTGGAATAATGAATTACTGATCATTTAAAACTATATATTTAGAAATTTATGTACATTTAATCATACAAATACAACATTTATTTTACAAATGATATTCTATCTTTTTTTTCAAATTAGCTACTTGAATACAAATTCTACCCTACGGTTCTTCTTTATGAACTGGTCAATAACATCGTCATAAAAAGTTGGTTGTAACTTAATTTTCCTAAGCAATACGCACACTTGTAAAGGCTGGCTAGAGCTACATTGACTGCATATGGTCTGTTTAAGCAACAGAGTGAGATGACGTGAAATGGCTATGCGTGCACATGAAATCACAGTGCTGCTGCGAAGATCTGGAAGCTATTACAACCGAGCAAGCCATGGTAGCTTTGATTAGACGAATAAGCATTGGCTTCAATACACAACGCAAAGCTCAGTTATTGCCGTGCAAGCTTAAGACCCCTTCTATCTACAAAAATAAAAGCCTAAATGGAATGATTATAAATGCATGCATTTATTAACAAATAAATATTACTTCTTTCTCAATTAATGAGCTTGCACAGCAAGCATAGTAAGCATGGAGAATTCGCCACTGGACCAAGATGGTCTATTGTGCTCCAGGTTTCTGCTCCATATAAAATGAGGTCTAATGATTATCTTGTATATTTCTGTTTTAATTCTGCTTTATAGAATTTTGGAAGATAATAAATGATGTAAGTGAATGATAAGATCTATTGGAGGCATGAATTCTTGCTTTTATTTCTGTACTAATTTTATTATCTTGAGCAATCAATGTTCCAAGATATAAATTTCCAGTTATCGATGATTTCAGGTTGTCCACTTGATTGTGATTTCTGCATCCATTGAAATATTCAGTTTTATCCTGGTTGGTTTGTAATCCTAGTTTTTTCAGCAGCAGTTTTGAGTTTTCTAAATGTTGCTGTAATGTCTTCAGCATTTCCTCCAAAAAAAGGCATATATCATCTGCATATCCTAATATTACTATTCTGTTTATGTTTTACAATTTCTCGAATGCATTTTTCTAACGCTAAATTAAAAAGGATGGACAAAAAGGCATCTCCTTGCTTCAATCCTGTCTTAATATCAAAAGGTTCAGATCTAATTCCATTAGCTAATACTATGCTCTGGCTGTCAGTAGGGCAAATTTTGATTAAACGTATTATCCTATGAGGTATTTGTAGTCCTTCTAACATTCCCCAGAAGCCTTCTATGAATGCTATCATATGCTTTTCTAAAGTCTACAAATAAAACATGGACCTGCAGATTATATTCCCTTTTTTTTCCCCTAGTATCTTAGTGTAGACATTTAGTAAATTGTTGATCTGTTTCTTTGGAATCTTGCTTGATATTCACCAATATTTTCTTCAACATAAGGTGATATCGATGTTGAAAATTTATTTATCACTAGGTTAGACTATAATAGATTTAGTTTAATCCTTTATCCCAGTGAGAGCAAACAAAGTTTGCGCCTGAAAATATCTTCAGGACTAAATATATAGTGTTGTACTATCTTATCCAGTAAGTAGTGCAACACCAAGGCAACTCGTGGCAAAGGTGGAGCAAGCTACCAGGCACTTCTAACCCAGTATCTAACCCATAATGCAAAACACATTTCCTATGTGGATATGTATACTGTTATGCATTAAAGGGATTGGCCATCTACCCAGACTAGTTTCGACCTTTATTGAGGTCTCTTCAGTGGGAGCCAGGCCCAGAGCTGGAGATACCAGGCAGAAGCAGCAGCAAGTCATCTGTGCCTATGGGAGTTGCCAAAAGGTTTATCACCTTTTTTAAAAATTACTCTGGATTTAGAGAAAGATGTTGAAAATTTATTTATCACTAGGTTAGACTATAATAGATTTAGTTTAATCCTTTATCCCAGTGAGAGCAAACAAAGTTTGCGCCTGAAAATATCTTCAGGACTAAATATATAGTGTTGTACTATCTTATCCAGTAAGTAGTGCAACACCAAGGCAACTCGTGGCAAAGGTGGAGCAAGCTACCAGGCACTTCTAACCCAGTATCTCCCATAATGCAAAACACATTTCCTATGTGGATATGTATACTGTTATGCATTAAAGGGATTGGCCATCTACCCAGACTAGTTTCGACCTTTATTGAGGTCTCTTCAGTGGGAGCCAGGCCCAGAGCTGGAGATACCAGGCAGAAGCAGTAGCAAGTCATCTGTGCCTATGGGAGTTGCCAAAAGGTTTATCACCTTTTTTAAAAAATTACTCTGGATTTATTTATCACTAGGTTAGACTATAATAGATTTAGTTTAATCCTCCTATATTGGTGTTGCACTACTTACTGGATAAGATAGTACAACACTATATATTTAGTCCTGAAGATATTTTCAGGCGCAAACTTTGTTTGCTCTCACTGGGATAAAGGATTAAACTAAATCTATTATAGTCTAACCTAGTGATAAATAAATTTTCAACATCTTTCTCTAAATCCAGAGTAATTTTTAAAAAAGGTGATAAACCTTTTGGCAACTCCCATAGGCACAGATGACTTGCTACTGCTTCTGCCTGGTATCTCCAGCTCTGGGCCTGGCTCCCACTGAAGAGACCTCAATAAAGGTCGAAACTAGTCTGGGTAGATGGCCAATCCCTTTAATGCATAACAGTATACATATCCACATAGGAAATGTGTTTTGCATTATGGGAGATACTGGGTTAGAAGTGCCTGGTAGCTTGCTCCACCTTTGCCACGAGTTGCCTTGGTGTTGCACTACTTACTGGATAAGATAGTACAACACTATATATTTAGTCCTGAAGATATTTTCAGGCGCAAACTTTGTTTGCTCTCACTGGGATAAAGGATTAAACTAAATCTATTATAAGGTGATATCCTTTTTTAGTATGATATTAGGTAAAATTTTGTAGCCTGCTGACAGTAGCAATATTCCCCTGTAATTTTTAATTTTCACATCATTCATTTTTGCTTCCCTTTTTACATACTTGAATGATTAGCAATTCTTCCCATTCTGCAGGAATCTCTTGTTTTTCCCATATTAAACTCACCAGCTTATGTAATTCACTATCCCCGTATTTAATGAGTTCGGCTACTATTCCATCAGTGCCTGATGCCTTGTTGTCTTTGAGCTTCTTTATACTCTCCTCTACTTCAGCTTCTTCTTCAACCGTTTGGTTTTGTCCACTGCTGGACAAAGGTCCCCCCCCCCCATGGTTTAACAGACCACTCGGTTTTCTGCCTTTCCCTCTACTTCAGTTAGTGAATGTTCTTCATTGAACCATTTTTTACACTGCATTTTACTTTGAATTCTAATTGAATTTTCTGCTACTTCTTTTCTGCTATCCTTAATATGATTCCAGATGTTTTCGATATTTTCATTCTCTTCCGGTGGCATATTTTTCTATTTCTGTTTTAATTCACACTCATATTTTCTTCTCTTGTCTGTTATATCTAGTTTGTTAATATTGTATCTCAGTCGATTTGAATGTGCCCAAAAATATTTGCTGTTTATGAATGACCTTAAAAATGACACCAACTAGAAAATAGTTAATCACACTCGGCTCCTCTGAAGTTCCGGATTTTGCTTGTACTCTTAGTTTGCTTATTCTTTAATTAAATCTTCAAATTTGATCACTGATGACCACAATTTTTTCCTAAAAACTGTGGTCATCAGTGAAACTTGTTCCAAATTCATGTTTGTCGGGATTGTTTCCACAAAAGTAGCAAAAAGATTTCTTTCTTCAAATTTTCTTTTCCTGTCCAATGTGTCTCTTGCATTGTTACTATTGTTTGTCCACAGTTCATAGAACCCGGTCTGGCAGATTGCCAAGAATACTCAATTCATGCTTGAAGGGGAGAAAGAAATAAAGGATATATGAATTTGTCACCAACATGCGAAATTATATGCTTTATATGTAAGATTTTCCAACTGTTATACAAGCAAAATAGTTAAGACTTTAAAAACTACAATGTTCATAAAAGAAAAGTTAATTTTCCAACGTGTAATAATAAGCAACTCATCCCACAAGACAGGTTGAATACCCTATTGTTGGAATGGATTCTCCTTCTTCTGACATGTGCACAAGTGTCGAAGAGTCTCGCATCTGTGGGTGTACAGTCCAACTCCTGTACAAGCTTCTGACATTTCGTGAACCTATTTATAAACTATTATTCCAAGGTCTTGGTCGATATCCATTTAAGTCTGTCTAGTGAAGATTATTTGGTACATGTTTCATGACTTGTTGATTTTTTCACGAGATGGGGTTGTTGGCCCATGGTCAACCCTCAGCCTGGAGGACCAGAGTGACTCTCTTTGTTTGTCTCTCACCTGTGATATGTCCAGCTTGGGAGGCCCTGCTAGTAGCAGTGCTACTGCCAGTATAGCTCACAAGATCATTGGAAATCTGCAAGCACCCCCCCCCCCAACTACAACAAGGTGGAGACACCATGTGGGAGAATGACACCATTGGATTTGAGAGTGTGAGATCTAGTAATTGCATCAGAGAATGTGTCTATAACCAATATTGCCACATTGCCATTAATTGGTGAGAATGATCATATGGTCTTGATCTGGTAGGCAGCTAAATATGGAATTTTCAGTTAAGGGGAAGAATATATGTGGAATTACAGGGCTGGTATGACAAGCATAAATTGATAAATGCCATCATTAAGCTGGAGCTTTAAAAAAAAAAAAAATGTGGAGGGAATTTAAGGAGAAATGTGACAAGCAGGCACTTGAGCAGTACAAAGCACAGGCCAGAAGGGTAACCAGTGTGGTAAGAAAGGCAAAAGTAGACTATGAAAGAAAACAGGCAGTGCATTCCAAAGATAATTCCAAAAAGTTGTTTCAGTATGCTTCAGATAAAAGGAAGAATGTTTATAGCAGAATGATTTTAATGAATGCCAAAGGCAGGGAGGTAACTGGATCATGCAAAATAGTAGAATTACTAAGTGAACACTTTGAAAGAGTATATCATCCAGGTGGAGATATTGCAGTAACCAGAGAGACAAAGGGTTATATGAAAACTAAGGTAAATGAAATGGTCGTGTACAGAACTTGATGTGAATTCAGCTATGGGATAAGATGGTATACCAGTTTGAGTTTTATGAGAATGCACTATGGAATTTGCAATGCCTCTGACCATGTTATTTAATTTAAGTCTCAGCTCTGGGTTAGTCCCAAGGGGGTAGAAAGAGGGGAAAATAGTACCATTGCATAAAGGATGCTCCAAGACTGATGTAGAAATTACTGACTGATCAGCATATCAGAAGTTGTGGTCAGAGTACTAGAGAAGTTGGTTAATAGCAAAATACAGGAATGGATAGATGGAAATAGGGATACTATATGGGGGACAACATGGTTTTCTGAAGGGTAGGTCACGCCTTAGTAACTTTCTCACACTTTATAATACAGTGACAGTTGAGTTGAATAAAGGTAATGGGTTTACAGTGATATTGCTGGACTTTGCAAAAGCTATGACAGGATACCACATGGAATTCTAATCAGCAAATTGCAGCCCATGGGGATGGATATAGGATTGGTGCAGTGGATGAGAGAATGGTTGATGGAGAAATATCGTAGCGTAGTTTATTCAAGAGTAGAGTCCAAACGAATGCCTGTGACTAATGGTATGTCACAGGGTTCTTGGACTGCTACTGTTTAATTTGTACATTAACAATATAGGAAAGAATCTGAGAGGAACTTTTCAGTTCTTTGCAGATGATGCAGAGTTGGGTAGAGCAGTAGTTAATCCAGATGATATTAAAATTTTGCATGATGATTTGGATAGACTGGCAGTCTGAATAAAGGACAATGTGTGTCATTTTAATTTGGCAAAGTGTAAGGTTATGCATTTTGAGGTGAAAAGATTACCGGGAACTGTACTCCAGGAAATTGATGAAGCCAGAGATTTGTGAGTGTTAGTGGATAGGGAGTTCAAGTTTAGAGAGCATAATGTAAAATTGGCTAAAGCAGCTCATTGGATTACTTGGTTACTGAGGAATATTTTGTCGAGCAGAGACAAGCAGGTTATTGTTCCTCTTTATCAAGCCTTGATAAGACCCCAGCTTGACTACTGCATGCAGATCTAGTTACCTGGATTTCATCGTGATGATGATGAAGAGGTGGAGAGGATCCAGAGGCGAGTGACCTAGATGGTAGCAAGTTTATGGAATGAACCTTATGAGAACAGGTTAAAGATTTGTGGGTTACATACATACAGAAATTGGTTGACAAGCAGAAAAGAGTTGATATGATTGAGACATACAAATTACTGAAGTGTTTTTATGAGATTAATTCAGAGGAAATTTTTCCTCTGAATTAATCTTATAAATCTTGTACAATCTCGTAAAAATGTAGTTAGCAATATTGTTAGAACTAGGTTTTTGGCTTGGAGAATGGTGAATGAGTGGAAAAAGTTGCCAGAGCCTATCCAATGTTTGCACAGTATCTATTATACTTTGTTTTGAACTCATTTGCAGTCAAAACAAAGTATGATAGATACTGTGCAAACATTGGATAGTGCTTTGTGATGTTTAGGGCCTCCTTCGATGAGTCTAAGGAGTCCTTGGAGTAGCCTGTAATAATAATAATATTTCTTTAAATTCCTACGAGGAAGTTTTTATCTCTACATGTGACTCACTTAAACAAAACTTCACTTTATAAAAGTGATGTGAAGTCAGTTCACCTTTGCCACGAGTTGCCCAAGTCCTGAAGATACTTCAGGTGTAAAACTTTGTTTGCTTACACTTGGATAAAGGATTAAACTAAATATATAATTTATAGTCTAACCAAGTGAAAAAACTTCCAATATCTTTCTAATCCAGAGTAATTTAATAATAAGGTGTGACACCTTTTGGCGACTCATATATGGAAATATGACTTCTGCATTGCTTCAACCTTGGTATCACCTCTGGGTCTGGCTCCTACTGAAGAGTCCTCAATAAAGGTCGAAACTGGTCTGGGTAGTAAGATGGAAAAAGTTGCCCTTCCCATAATGCAGCATTATACATGTCTGCAAGGCGATGTGCTTTGCATTATGAGATACTAAGGCAAGTGATGTGAAGTCAGTCCACCTTTGCCACGAGTTGCCTCAGTCCTGAAGGTACTTCAGGCGTAAACTTTGTTTGCTTACACTTGTATAAAGGATTAAACTAAATATATAATTTATAGTCTAGCCAAGTGAAAAAAACTTCCAACAAAACTTCAGTTTAGTAGTCAATTGCTCTATGACTCCGTCTAGTACAGTAACTATTATTTTTGAGGAAATTACAATGTATCCTGGATATTAGTTACAATAACTTTAATTAATACTTCCAATATTTCAGTAATGTTACATTGCCATATCAAGGATCACAGAACAATGATATGTGCATACAGGAACTAACACTGAATAAATGAGGATGAAGAAAGGCAAATAAAGTCAGGCGTAGAGCCTATTGGGGCAGTTTTGTATATCCATATTTGTTGAGATTTGAAAAGTTTCTCAGGACTGAGGCAGGAATAGTCTCTCATATTCGTGCCATATAATGAAGTGTGTGCAGAGTTAGTTATTATCATTACAGGATTACACTGTGATGGATTAACTGTTTTTAGGGAGAACAGACAAAACACAAAGGGCAATGGAGTATTTTTAATGATTTCAAAGAGATTAAATTCAATGAGACTAGAAATATCAAAGGTAATGATGGTGTGAGTGATTATACAAGCAATTTGTATGAAGCTATCTCTAGTGTGAGATGGATGTTAATAGAACAAAATACACAGTTGGGTGCAATTAAACTAAAAACTCAACCAACCAAGATCATCTGAAGAGGACTGTGACCCACCTAGATAGATAAATCTTATAGACATAAGGAAAATTATCATTATGGGCAGTAGCTATGGAGATATATAGACTGGAGAGAGAGGAGAAAGCATGTAAAATGAGAGAATTTATAGATTTACATAGGCTTATTATAGAAGAACATTGAATCAAATAATACCGGATGGCCCATCTTTGTCAAGCAAATTTTGAATTTTTTTGAACATCACCAGATTATTTTTATTAGTTATGAAAAACCACATCATGTTACTTCCATTACTTCCATACAAATGCCTTCCATTTTCAGCTTTTTGTTCATAGAGAGCCATTTCTATGGAATGTTACATGACTTATGATCCGCCTTGTAATATTGGAATCTATAAATGAGGTGACCATCTGGTAACAGCCACAAATTCAGATGAATCAGCTTGTGACAATTTGTATAACTGACGATTTCGAGTAGAAAGCGGATACACATTCAGATTTTCAAATCATGCGCAAAGGGGTCATGTGGTTGCACTCAACAAGATAAAAGGCCAAAGGCTGTGCTAAGCAAATTGTGTTTGAAGAAAACTCCTTTAGTGAAGGAATAAAGCTGCCAACTTGGATGTCTTGTAATGTCTCAAAGACATCATCTAGATGATTTCCTGCAGGGAAGAATTATTGGAAAGTTTGAATTGGATAGAATTGGGCAGGCCACAAAATTACTAATATCTCACTTAGCATTGTATCCAGGCAGCATTCCAAACCAATGGAATGTGTTTCAGACATTTGCTAAGAGGTCACTCTCGCTCTACCATGGATCATGAAGATAGATTGTTAGTTATAACAGTAAAATGTAATTGACACACAACAGTAAGTCAGCTTGCAAGTTGGCTCCATTCAACCACAGATGTGCAGATATCTTAACAAACTATTGCAAGATGTGCGACAAATAGGCCTATATGCCCGAATTCCTATAGTCTGCATCCCTTTATCCACAGCTCATCATAAAGCATGTTTTCAGTAGTGTTGTATCCATAAAAATTGGACAACACACCAATAGGCTAATGTACTTTTTATAGGTGAGAGTCGTTTTAGTCTTTCCTCTGATTCTAGATAACACTTGATCTGGTGTGAAAGTGGTACTGCTTACCATTGCAAGAATGTTCTTGAAAGGGTTAGATACAACAGTGCTGGGGTCATGGTGTGGAGAAGCATTATGCTTAATAGAGGCACCAAGCTACAAGTGCTTAAAAAAAGGGACTATGACTGATGGATTGCTATGATATTGCACTGAAGTTCTTCAACATCATGTTTGATTGTTCCATAGTGCGCAAAGAATTCATTTTTATGGATGACAGTACAACACCACATTCTACACAAGCAGTGGAGATACTTCTGGAGACCAAGGATATTAATCGAATCTCGTGGCCAGCAGGCTCCCCAAATCGCAACCCCAATGTTTGGGATACACAACAGGGAGATGCATTGCTGCTTGAAATTC
This sequence comes from Typopeltis vanoorti, assembly GCF_054136105.1. Taxonomy (NCBI): domain Eukaryota; kingdom Metazoa; phylum Arthropoda; class Arachnida; order Uropygi; family Thelyphonidae; genus Typopeltis; species Typopeltis vanoorti. The sequence goes on from NC_143571.1 coordinate 21,857,345, forward strand.
CCTTCCAGAAAACAAACAAGGACTCATTCTTGCTCTGAGGGAGGAGGGGGGGGCAGTTTGCCTTGAGAACTCCTGAATCATTTGGTGCTAAGCATGTTACAACATTATGAGAGCTGTATCGCAGTTCAGATTGAATATATTCAATACTGAAATGTCTCTCCACACAGTTTTCTGTAAGCACTGTACATTAATTCCTTAACGTCCTTATGAAATTTGTAACTTTTGCCAAAAATGTATTGCAATTTAATTTGTAATTTTAATGGCTAATATAGCTTACTTTCGTTTAGGAATGCCCCTTTTTTTACAATGTCATTGGCTCTTTACCCAAATTCTAGGGCATTACTGAAGTGTTATAAAAGTAATACTTCAGTCATGAAGGAGGAAATTTAGACGTTCTTTTCTATCTCCTTATCCCGGTGATGTGCCTTCATCTGCTGTTAAGATGTTAAAGGAAGTGGGGGTAAAGTAATGCGAGGGAATTATTTGAAAAAAACGGTTTTTTATATATGTATAATATTATTGTTATTAAGGGTGGGTAGAGAGTGTTTGGGAGAGGGGGGTGAGAGAAGGATCTGAAGATAGAAAGTATTTTTGGAGGGAAGAGGAGGGATTTAAGGGAAAAAGTCAGGGGTGGGAGTAATGGGGTGTGTGTGCTGCAGACTGGAAAAAAGAATGCAGGTAGATAAGTTAGAGGTATTAAAGCTATTGAAAAACCTTGATTCAAATAGCAGTCAGACTAGTAATTTATATTTTCCGTAAGCAAACTCTCGGTCGGTGCATAAAAGTATGTACTAAAATTAAGAGCCAAAAGGCTTCACTTCGGCAATGCAAAATTATGTAAATTAAGTGGACATTAAATTCAACATCATTTCAGTTCGCTTACAGAAAATACACCTCTCCAACACTTCGAGTTCCTTGGTACTGAGAGTTTTTGCTCTCTTAGGTTTCTGCCTGGTCTCTGATGAAAACCAATGAGTTTGAAACAACTGTCAGACCATTGAAACCTTACCAAAATGGACTAATAGGAGGTGAATATATGGGCACTTTGAGCGTTTGTGTCACCTATAAGTTTCTACTAGGGCAACTTGTAGTATGGTATAATAAATTTAGTTTAATCCTTTATTCAAGTGTGAGCAAACAAAGTTTGCGCCTGAAAGTATTTTCAGGACTGGGGTAAGGTGGTACAACACTAGGGCAACTCGTTGCAAAGGTGGAGCAAGCTACCAACACTCCTGTCTCGGTATCTCCTATAATGCAAAACACATCTTGCGGATATGTCTAATGTTATGCATTAAGGGAAGGGCCACTACCCAGACTAGTTTCGACCTTTATTGAGGTCTCTTCAGTGGGAGCCAGGCCCAAGCTGAGATACCAGGCAGAAGCATTCGCAGGCCATCTCTACCTATAGGAGTACCACCTTACCCCAGTCCTGAAAATACTTTCAGGCGCAAACTTTGTTTGCTCACACTTGGATAAAGGATTAAACTAAATTTATTATACTCTAACCAAGTGAAAAATAAACTTTCAACATTGTAGTATGGTAGCGAGTGTATTCCCGCAAGCTGTCTGGTCAATTTTCGTACGAAACTTTTATAGTTTTTATATTCGGCTTTGAAATGATGTTGGATTTAATATCCACTTAATTTATATAATTTTGCATTGCCGAAGCGAAGCCTTTTGGCTCTTTATTTTAGTAAAAGACTAGTATTTATTTGGTTATTGGCCATGTCTCTGATCCTGTCATAACTGGGATGACACATTGGTTGCAAAGTTTGGCTCTATTTTTCTGGTTTTATTTTAATGCACAGGAATTTGTTCATTTTGCCAAAAACTGTCCAGCCTAGTTGAATTCTTTTTATTTCTTCATAAATGCTACTTTTCCTAATGTAAAAGTTCTTCCAAAGAATATATATTCCTGTACTTGTTATATTTTGTTATTGTTTATTGTTATTTGTTCTTCTTTCATCTGGTTTCCTTCGATATTTATCATTATTTTAGTTTTCTCATAGCTTATGTATAATCCTACTTGTTTGATACTGCTTTTGATTCATTCATTGTTTCTTCTAGTTTATTTTTGTTGTTTGCTGTTACCACAATATCATCAGCATATCATAAAAATGGTTTAGTTTTTTACCATTGAGATTAATCCTTTTGTCATTCCACTCTAGTTCACTTACAGCATATTCTAATATTGCATTGAATAATTGAAAAATAGTATTCCCTTGGTGTACTATTTTATTTATTTGAATGGACCTTGGCCTGACCAGCCAATCTCCTCTCATACTGCGCCTTTTCTTTCTTCACTATGCTCAGCGGCTTTATACTCTTCATGGATCCGATCACCACCATTGTCGATCTTGAACTTCCTTCATAACATTTTATTTTCCAGCACAGCTTGCTTGATTTCACTGTTCATCCATTTCACTCCTACTCTATTTACTCACTTAACCCTTGGTATGCAGTTATACATTACTTTTGTCAGATACTGCCTTGTGAGTTTCCATGCATTGTCATCTTTTCTGCTCAGATCATCTACCCAACGTACTGATGCTAACTGACTACAGAGCTTCCTATAATGACCCGTATATAGTTCCACATATATCCATATTTGTGCAGTAACCTTTTCTTGTTTTATCACTTCCCAAACAAGCACTCATGATCACTCTCACCAACTGGCAGCAGTGTCAACACCTCAGTAACAACTACATCTTGTGAAGTTATCACCAAATCCAAAATGTTACAGCCTCTAGTTGCTTCAGTCACATGCTGCTTGTGATATATATATCTCAGAAACTCAACAGACTCACTCTCCTTGTTCTGGTACACTATCTCCTCCTTTCAATTCTTTATTTCTGTAATTAAAGTCTTCCATCAGGATCACCTTCTTTTTACATGCCCAAATAAGTTGCCTAAACATTTCACAATCAGTATTCTCTACATTACCTAGCCTATAATAGTATCCTATCAGTTATACTAACCTGTTTATTTCAACTTCACACCACAACAGATTCAAAATCTGTGCATGCACTATCAACTTGATACAATTTTCTGTGGACACAATTTCTCTGCAATCATTAACAGCACTTCCCCCTCCTCTTTTCACATTTCTATCCTTCTATTTCTATTCCTGACATCACATCCTCCTTAGGCAACCAAGTTTCACTTATTCCAATTATCCTTGAGCATATTGACTCAATCAATGCAACAATCTCAGCTCTCCTGTTTCGAATACTCCTTACATTTGTGTACAAACATAACAGTCTCTGTGTCTTTCAGGCCATTCTACCTGCATCAACATTCTCTATTCCATTTAGTTGTTATCCTACTTTAGAAATATTGTTTTTGTTTTCTCTCCAATTTAATAAGTTTGTTGTAAAAATCTACATGTGTAGAATTAGATAAAATTAGTTGTCGATAACTAACTATTGTTTACTGCTGTAGTTCCAAATAACATGTTCTTAAATTCTTATTCTCCTTATTCAGATGTGCTTTATATGTAAATGGCTGGTTTTTAATTGAAAATGAATTATTATTATTATTAAGAGAGACCTCCAGGGAGTCAGCGACTCATCGAGGGAGGCCACATACTACTTGCACCAGCTATCATACTTATTCTTGAATTCACTATTTCTGCACTCACTGCACTCTCAGTTAAAGGGATTGATTATATCTGAAACAAGGAGTTCATAAATGTATGCAATTGAACAGTGTTGTAATGTCAGGTGAGCTGTAAAGGAATATATGCAGTGCAGAATTGTAGTTTAATATAAAAGTAGCTTCATATAAAAGGCATTGCTTGTTTACTACGAATGCTCTGGATTCAAACTCTGCATAAGTTATTTGTGTTTGTAAAGCTTTCTTATGGGTGATCTTTTTTTTTTAAGACAAATTAATATTATTATTTTATTTTTTTATTATCAGCAGACCTATATGGAGTCAAGAAACTCATCGCGGGAGGTCCCACTTTCACATGCACAACTTATCATCATACCTTGACGTAAATGTATTCACTGTCTCTGCACTCATTACACTTTCAGGCAGCACATTCCAATCACCACACCACTTTCCATGCAAATAATCTATTCCTTACTCCCTTGTTCGCACCTGCCTTATACAGCTTCCAGGGATATCCTCTCATTCTCCCCCTGTTTCCAGATATTCTATGAAAAATTTCATGCATGTTAATCTGGTAATTACCCCTTTACCAATTATACATCTCAATCGTGTCTACCCTCTTCCTTCTATCACTAGGCTCTGTAATTTGCATTCTCCTAATCTGTCTTTATATTCCACATTCAAACTAAAAACTGACAGTCAATTGTCTCTGAATCCTCACCAACAGTGCATCATCCTTTTGAAAACCAGGTGGCCAAATCTGTGCACAGTAATCCATATGGTACCTGATGAAAGCCCTGTATGATAGAATGTGTAGAATACTTCTATGCATTAGTGTTTTCTTCATTATTCCCATAATCCACTGTTCTCACAGTTTTAGCAAAATATCCACAAAAATTTCAAGTCCCTATCCTCCTTCACTCACCGATCTTTCATCTCCTCCACCTTCTATAAAATATCTCCACCAATCCTATACTCTGCATCCCATCTTTGCTTCCCAAATTTTAAAACATATCCACTTTGCTACATTAAACTGATATTCCAACATACTCACCCATTCAGATAGTCTATTTAGGTCCTCTTGTAAAGCTACATCTGTTCTACTTCTCATTACTCTCTCTCCAACTTTGCATCATCTGCAAACAACTATATATCACCATTTAAGCATTCCTTTCCTATGTCATTTACATACAAATTAAACAATAATCCACCTGTGTTTACAACCCAGTTCAGAAATCAAAAAAGTTTAGGCATCTTGGTATTAGTTATGTAATATACAGGGTGGTCATAAATTAACTTTCCCTCTAAGGTATCTGTAGCTAAAACTAATACACGGAATGAGACCACATTTTATATTGAGACTTTCAAAGGCATGGGGAGATGAATTCCGCAAAAAAAAAAAAAAAAGATTTAGTACCAAAAGTCGCCAATAGGGGAAATTTTGGCACTGGCAGAGCAGAAAGCATCAAATATTTGCAGTAAACACAGGTAAAATGGATTATGCAAATTTTACTGTGCGTATGTGACAGCAGGGCCACTAATTCCACTTAAAATGGGATTGGGAACGTTTAGGCAGTTATTCGAATGACTGATGAATTGTGCTCAAATACAGGTCCTGTAACCTGCTCCATTTACTGGAGAGATTTATTGATGAATGGCGGAAAATTTTGTCATTCCTGCATTGCTGCAAAGACACTGTTTGGATTCCATAATTTTTTATGCAGGATGGAGCACGGCCACACATTGAAAGTTCAGTACAGCACCTTTTACGCCAACATTTCAGTAATGAGAGGGTTATCAGTCAGTTCTTTCCAACGGCATGGCCTCCTCAATCCCAGGACATCACTCCATGTGACTTTTGGCTGTGGGGGTATTTGAAATCCATTGTGTATGTTGGTGGCATTCCCAACTTGCATGTCTTGAAAGAGAACATAAAACGGGCTGTTATGAACATCCAATCCGACTCCTTACGCTCAGATGTAGAGCATGTCGCACATCGGATGCAATTTGTTGTACACAAGAAAGGGCAGCACGTTGAAAATCGTGTATGTGATCCAGGGAACCCTGATTCTGATGAATGAAACATTATTTCCTGTGAGTTCAATCAGTACATTAATTTCTGTGTCTCTCGCAAGTTGTTGTTTTAGTTTAATTATTATTATTATCATTGTAACGCATCACATATCCAGCTGGAATGAGTGATGCGACTGTTGCTTACACCATCGAAATGTTATTATTCCATTTTATCTGCCTTTAATGTAATTATCCGCTTGCTTTCGGCTTCGCCATCCAAAATTTCCCCTAACGGTGACTTTTGGTACTAAATCTTTTTTTCACGGAAATCATCTCCCCCCGTGCCTTCAAACGTCTCAAAATTTGGTATCATTTCGTTTATTGGTTTAGCTACAGATGCCTCCAAAGAGGGAAAGTTATTTTAGCCACCCTGTATTTAAATGGTGATTATTTAAATTGATCTTTAACTTAATTACAATAATTGAATTTTTAAAAGTTAGTTATATTAGTCAGCAGTTATTCTTCTAATTGCTAGTTTATACATCATAAGTTAAACTTTTCCTATATTACAAGCTAATATATAAAGCAGTTTCATTTTAATGGAATAATATGTTGTTTTTTTTTTCTTTTTTTTAGGCTTATTCGACCACTCCTTACTATGTATATATCCCTGCCAACAGAACAAGGTATATTTGCTAATGATTAATTACATTCTGTTCTTCCATCAGCATATTTTAATGTAGTCATCTGTTAAAAACTTTAATAAATGGCAATTTTACATCCATGTCAAGAATTGACTTCCATAGCATTTCATCAAACTCTTCAAAGGTGATGGTCAGTTACAGACATGTAAAAGCTGAGACAGAAACCAAAAAACTAAATATTTTATTAATTAATCTTAAGTGGCTTAAACTTAATTTGCATAATGAACCAGATAGTTTCCAAAAAAGTACTCTCTCAGGTGTGCAAATGCATGGATTTTTGTTAGTCTTTAAGTACGAGATGAATGTCATTACCCATTTGCTTATTTGGAGGCCTGAAGTGGCTTGAAAAAGTTCCACGTTTGCTCTCTAGATCAGGATTTCAGGACCATGTAAAAAATAAAAAAAAAATTAAACATTTTTTAAAATATATAAAACTGATAAAAAATAGAAATAAAATCCTAGCCTACCCATGATATAAAATACAGTAGAAGTATGCAAATAACCTTTTTTGGGTGGGAGCAACATTGAAAAAACATTTCATTGAAAAGAAAAATGCATAGTAAAAGTTGAACAACTTACATATATGAACTGTGGACTCAAATAAACAAATATTATTGAAGAGAGAAGTAAAGAAATTTGAAAATAAGAACCAACTTAAGGAAGTAAATAGTCAATTGGGGTGGGGGGGTGCTGCTTATCATTTTTAATATGATAATTCTTGGCTATTAAGTCAACATGTGCCCTCAGAGAATATAGAGAAATAGAAAATCTAGGTTAGTGTAAAAATAGCTAAACAAAAGTCACAGGAAGGTTTTGTAAAGAATATAAGGTTGATATCATGAATTCAACCAGAAATCTTAAAAGTGATATAAAAATGAAGATATTCAAAATGACAGTGATTAGAGCAGTTTGTTTCAAAAATATTAAATGAGATTGCTAGTGATGACAGAACGATAAGAAAAAAATGCTTATGAAGATGTTGAAAGTTTATTTTTCACTTGGTTAGAGTATAATAAATTTAGTTTAATCCTTTATCCAAGTGTGAGCAAACAAAGTTTGCGCCTGAAAGTATCTTCAGGACTGGGGTAAGGTGGTACAACACCAGGCAACTCCTTGCAAAGGTGGAGCAAGCTACCAACACTCCTATCTCAGTATCTCCCATAATGCAAAACACATCTCCTTGCGGATATGTCTAATGTTATGCATTAAGGGAAGGGCCACAACCCAGACTAGTTTCGACCTTTATTGAGGTCTCTTCAGTGGGAGCCAGGCCCATATGGAGATACAAGGCAGAAACATTAGCAGGTCATCTCTACCTATAGGAGTTGCCAAATGGTGTGCCACCCTTTTTTAATAAATTACTCTGGATTTAGAGAAAGATGGTGAAAGTTTATTTTTCACTTGGTTATAGGAGTGTTGGTAGCTTGCTCCACCTTTGCAAGGAGTGTTCTGGTGTTGTACCACCTTACCCCAGTCCTGAAGATACTTTCAGGCGCAAACTTTGTTTGCTCACACTTGGATAAAGGATTAAACTAAATTTATTATTATGCTTATGAAGAATGTGATACCAATCTTCATTTTTAATATGATGCTATCTGTTCACTGTTCTAATGTTTTTTTCAGACATTCCTATATTCGTCTCTAATCTTTGATGAACCTTTTTATTTCTGATCAAACTCCTAGTTGTATAAGTTAAAATTTGGTTTGAAAACTGTATTATATATAGCTACTTCAGTATTTTGACTGATTTTTCACCTTATTCCATATAAATTTTCAGCTAATTTCCTACCATACCAGCTTTGTTTATTCTGTTTCTTTGCTCTTATTCTATTTCCATATTTAATTTACAGAAATTGTGCTACAACTTTCCATCTCCACCACTCGATCCACCAACTACAATGAACAGCAACTATCATCATCCATACCAACACCATCTACTGCCCACCACCACCATTAGTGTTTTCACAGACAATCACAAACATCCATGCCCATGGCAAGATTCAAACCCACAGCCTTTTGGCTGGACAGTAGATACGCTAACCACTCGGCCAACCAGGCTAGTGAGTTAAAAGGTTTTAGTCTGGTAGTCACTTCCACAGGCCAAGAGGTAACTTTCTTAAGGAGCCTATGGAGTGTTCTGATTTGGGTGCTGGTAAGATCATATTCTATAGGGAAGTAGGTAGACCGATCTAAAAGTAAAGAGGAAAGCTTCCTGTGTAATCTGATCAGTTTAGAACCACAGTGGCATTTCCCTTATCCACTTTAGTAATTACTATTTTTCTGTTGTTTTTCATTTCTTGCAGAGCTTTGAATTCTTCTTTTGGTAGGTTGTGTTTTGATGATTTATCTTGGGTAAGAACATTGGCTACATAGTAAGAACATTCAGTCTGATATTGTTGGCAATATAGTTGGGAAGGCTGCAGAAACATCATTCTACCTGTATCGTTATTTCTTCTGCAGGGACCTTTTTAGGTGCTATAGTGAAGTTGTGGCCATGTGCAAGTGCGCTGATTTCTTCAGGGTAAAGGATGATAGGTTTATTACCATGTTGAGAGGTAATTGGGGTTTGGAGGCTGAGTTCTTTTTTAAGTTTTCAAATTTTTTAATGTGCTGACATCATATTCTTTGAAATTATTTTTCTGCTGAAGCATTCAAGACATTGGAAAGGATTGTCCAGATGTCAGCGTTCAGCATAGCAGCAAGCTCCACTTCTAGTGCACAAATAGCTTCATTGGTGTTGGCCAAGAGAACGCAGGAGTAGCAATCTGCTCCTGTAGAAAGGTGAAGCTAGTGCGTCTGTATATGTCAAGAGCCTTCAGTGGCATAAGTCAGTGTTTTAGTTTTACACAGTTCAGGATCACATTATCCTTGCAGCGTTTTAGAAAGGCTAATTGATTTAGTTGTGTTAATCTTCAGGTTTAACTTGCCGTGTGATGCAATGGAATCTCCATGGGTGATCGTAATTCTTGTAAATAAGTTTATATGTTGGTTAGACATACTTCTAATTTTTAGGAAATTACAATGTAAACTAAATTATTAATTATAAAAACTTTAATTAATAACTACCTATATTTCAGCAATGTTACATTGCCATCTTCAGGGATCACAAAACAATAATGTGCATGCAGGTGCTCACACTAAAGAAATGAGACTGAAGAAAGGCAAATGAAGTCGATCCTAGAATCCTAAAAGGTGCCCCGTAGCGGGCTAAATTGGATTGTGTTGGCCATTGGGCTGACGATCATCCCCCCCCCCAATAATATGGGATTATAAAAAACCTATATAACAGGACAAAATTAATCAGTTCAGATAACAATGCCTTAACTACTAAACTTAACCATATCTTTAACACCTTAACCAATGACTACAACCCCCAAAAATTCCAAAATATATTAAAACCAGTTAACCCCCCTCCCCCCTTCATAGCAGAGATTACACTAAATCTATCACCATTCCATATATCTGGAGTACTCCAAAAAAACTAACAAAAATCCTAAGAAAATATGATCTGACAACTAGTTACAAATCACATCAAAAATTGACATCTTATCTGGGATCAGGTAAACACCTCTAGATCAGGGGTGTTTTCAACCTTTCAGACAGTGTGGGCTGATTAAAAATTTCAATGAGGCCACTAAGCCTTACTGAAGTATTTAGAATTGTAAGATGCTTTCCAGATTCACAAGGAATGCTGTGCATTTGATACTTTACATAAAATCCTATAAAAATAAACAAACTCGGCTTTAAGAGCGTAGGTAGGAGTCAGGTTCATGATAAGTAAATACAATCAATACTTGAAAAAAGATAATTTAATGAAGAAAACATTCATTTTTTACAATGTCAATGAGCAACTTAGCAATGTTTTTCCTTGACCAGCTTGTCGATGTTGGCATCAATGTTGGAAGTCGCTATGCACAGAGTATTCTTGAGCTGTTGGTCCATAATCTGAGTTCTTGTCTTGGAATTCACATGCTTCATTCTGGAGAAGAACTGCTCATATAAGTATGTGCTTCCTAACAAAGCACATCTTCAAAGAATACCGGCGAACATTAGGGAATGCGTCCTCAGAAAAAAATGTAGTCTCTTTAAAATGTAAGCAAGGGCACATTGAATAATTTTTCTCTCAAAGAAGAGTTGTTTTGGAGTTCAAGCAGCTCCATTTGTACTGAGCCTGGCATTTTGGCAGCATTGACACTGAATGGCATTGAAAATAAATCTAAAGAAGACTGTTGGTAACGAAAATCACTAAATCTCTCTTCGAACTAACTTCGCAACATGGCTATTTTGTAGTGTATTCATCAAGAGACAAACAGTTGGACTCAGCGAGAAGTTGAAAATGAGTTAAGTCTTTTTTTTGCAAGTTGTGCCTCCCAAAGTTTGAACTTGGTCACAAAAGCTTTGATGTGGTCAAACAGAGTGTGCACCAGTTGATCTTTGTAGCCACATATTTAGGACATTCATATGCAACAAGATGTTGGTCATGAAGGCAAAGTCTGTATCCACTTCGGATCATTAAATTGCACAATATCAGATTCCCCTTGGTTTGCATGAACTGCTGTATTTCGCTCCTTAAGTCAAAAACTCTTTTAAGAACCTTCCCTCAGCTCAACCAACTCACATCACTATAATAAACCACATCGCAGTGATCCGCTTCGCACCCTTGGATCAAAAACTCTTGAAATTGATGATGATTCAATCCTCCTGCCCTAATAATGTTGACGACATCACAATAACTTTCATGACATTCTCAAATCCAATAGTTTTTGCACACAAATTCTCCTGGTGGATTAAACAGTGGTAATGGACAAAATCTTTTCCTTCTATCTCTGGTTCTTTCCGTAGCAGCACAACAAATCCTTCGTTCTTTCCCACCATAGCAGCGGCACCATCTGTTACTACACCCTCGAGGTTGGTTAAGCTGAGGTCGAAACGCTGGAGCGTTTTCTTGGCGGCTTCAAAAATATCAGTGCCTTTCATCGTTCCCATCATAAGTATGAGTGCTAGCAGTTCTTCTGTCACATTGAATTGTTGATCAGTGCCACAGACAAAGATAGCCAGTTGTGCTGTATCCTTCACATCTGTGCTCTAATCTAAAGCAAGTGAATATGACGTAAATTCGGATGACTATTTTTTTAAAGTTCCTTCAATGTCATTGGCAAGTTCTTCGATGCATCATGCTACAGTTACCCCAGACAAACTCGGTTTTTTAAATACTTCCTTATTATTTGGGCACAGAATATCCTCAGCAGTGATGAGAAACTCTTTCACAAACTCTCCGCCCAAGAAGGCTTTTGATTTTTTAACTTACTTTGACGCAAGCTTTGCTCTCTTCCCTCTGCCTTTTAAACGTACCCTGCTAGCATTTTAAATCAATTTGGAGATGGTTCACTTTCCACATAAAGCCGCCCTTGAAGGTGATCAAAATTGGATGCATGCTTTGTCTCACAGTGTCGTTTTATATTGTATTCTTTTGAACTGACACTGACTCACGACAAATTAAACACACTGGCTTATCGTCTGTTGGCACAAAAAAGTACAAATTGGTCCACTTTTCATTAAAAACCTGACAAGAATCACTTGATTTACGCTTTTTACTCATAGATGCTATGTGATGGAAGGTGAACTGAAAAAATGATCTAAAATGGCCGTGTAATGGTTATTATCCACTGAATATGTCTCCCACTAATGAAAAAAGTCTGGCAATATGAAACCACAATAGGCTATGGCTGACATGACGAACCTGTGTGTGCTTACACACAAATATCACACTGTTCACGACTGACTGACTGTGGATGAGATCCTCTTGTGTTTATATGAAAAGAACGAAGTATCGAGAACCTTCATGATGTATCTGAAAGGCACTAGACAGCACACTTGAATGAACTACTGTTTCAGCCATCTACCTGTGACATTATTACTAGTACTTAAGTACCTCTTGGTGCTGGTAGAGAGCTGAAGAAGCATGTCTATTTAATATTTATTTTTATAGGAATATTATGTAAAGTATCAAATGCACAGCGTTCCTTGTGAATTTGGAAAGCATCTTACAATTCTAAATACCGCAGCATAACTTAGTGGCCCGTGGGCTTCATTGAAATTATTTTTTATTTAATTGCATTTTAATGATAAGTAGTTATATTTTCAAAATGGCCAGCGGGTGACAGCAAAGATCTCCGCAGGCCATGCGTTGAAGACCCCTGCCCTAGACCAACCTAGAGTATACCAGGTCCTTTACAGTTGCAAACTGTCCTACTACAGCCAATATCACGATTACCGAACACAAGGACTACATCCATTTCCACCAGTACAGCCAATCAGGACTTGCTGATTGGCTGTACTGGTGGAATATGCTGGAAGAAGGCCACTTTATTACACTGCAGCAAGTTCAAGTATGAAAAATTATAACTTGAATCAGCCTCGGCTCTGAAAAACTTCCCAAACCTCAACAAATGTGGGTGCTTGAAACTGCGCCAAATTTGGGAAACTTGCATTCTAAGATTGTCAGCACAATGGCCAAGACAACCCAATCTGCTAGGGGGGGGGGCACCTTTTAGGACTCTAGGACCGACTTCTTCAGTTGCCTTTCTTCATCCTCATTTGCTTAGTGTGAGTGCCTGCGTGAACATATCATTGTTTTGTGGTCACTGAAGATGGCAATGCAACATTGCCAAAATATAAGTAGTTATTAATTAACGTTTCTATCATTAATTATTTAATTTACATTGTCATTTCCTAAAAAAATTAAAAAAGGTTATGCAGATAGAATATGTGCCATCCATATTCTTGAGATTTTTAGACCATCATTATAGTTAGATTAGGTTAGTTGATAATTTCATAGGCATCTTTAAATATGTACTCATACCAAGTTTTGATGTCATGTAATGAGCAGGTACCTTCAATCAATTGTGTGTAGAGTATTCAGGGTGTAATCAACAAAGCCAGATTTACCATAGTTATTAAATTTACCATGGTGTTTATGCTCCTTTTTCCAGATAGGAATTGTGTGTACAGTTTTCTATATAAGACAGGTTACAGATGTACTGAATACAGTATACTCCATGGTGAACCAGAAGAAGAAAGAAATCCTTGGAGGAATTGAATCAAATCTATAATTTTGCATGAGATTCAAAGGTGACATTAAGGTTGTATTTGTGTAGTATTCTGTTTATTTTATCTGATATTTGTTTAATCTATGGAATGGCTACACTTTTATTTGATCTGGTCTATATTTATTATTAGTCTTTATTGATATTATTTTTGCTGTAGCCATTATTTAGGAAAGTATTGCTAATAATTTTAATTTGTGGTTTAGTGCTTGCTCATTGGAGCAGATCCTTAAAGCTCTGTTTTTTAATGTGTTAATGACACTTAGTTTTTGTGTTGGGTGGTAGTAAGAAGTTATGTGGGTATATTGGCCAGTGTGTGTAGACTTACGATAAGCAGTGAAGGAAAGACTGCTGAATGGAAGACATGTGACAAGTATATCCAGAAATCAAGTGTGTTCTGCCTTTCAATTTCAGTTTGTAAATTATATGCATTTGTGTTTGTTCAGGTGAATGAGGAAAGTATTTAAAGTCTGGTGGTTCATGGTGCCAGGTAACGAAAACATCATAACCATACTAAAGCCAGACTTTGGGTTTTAAAGCAAAGAATCCAGAGCACATTGCCCGAAAGCTTCCATGTAAAAGTTAGAAATAGGGGGAATAATGGCAAGCCCATAGCTGTATCCTCTTCTCGCAGTTTAAAAGTATTTTGCCAAACATAATGTTTGTCCTAAAAGAAGAATTGTGTCATTGATTGGGACATTTGTCAAAAAGCCAGATATGTGAAAACTGACTAATAAATCACTTTTATCAAGTGTGATGTTTTTACAAAATGTTGTGTGTTTTTATATAAAGGGAGAAATGATCTACTAAACTCCTTGAGTGTTGATGTTAGCTTCTAGTCTAGGTGATAATTGGAGCTGTTGATACCTTCAACTATCAGTGGAAGCAGTTTTATGAATCATAGGCAGACCGTAAATTCTCAGGGGAATAAGCGTAATGAGGAAGTCGTTTTTTTAATGGTGTCTGAGGGCCACGAAGTGACTGATTTTAGTAATTCTACAGTTTCCTTTTTAATCTGATTAGTTAGGTTGTATTTTACAAGTTAATAGGAGTTTTCATCAGATATTGCTTGATTCATTTTTTGAAGGCGAGTTCAGTTTAAAATAACAGTAGCATTCCCTTTATCAGCTCTGTTAATTACAATATCCTGATTTGCTTTTAAAGATTTCATGGCTGCTAATTCAGTTTTGGTGAGTTTGCTAGTTAATGCTTTAGTGTTATTTAAAATGTTGGAAGTTTCTAATCATATTTTATCAGCTATATTAGTTGGGAGAAACTTTATGTTCCTCTCAACATGATATATAAAATCCAATTTGTTAACTGTCCTAGGTGCTACAACAGAGTTTAGGCCTTTACTAAGTAGCAAAAGTTCAGAACGTGGCTTAAAAAGTTAACACATGACTGTTCATTAAAGGCATTTGGTTACTCCTGTTTTATCACTTATTTCTGGTTGGTTGCTATAGTCAACTCTTGTTTCATTCTAAGAAATTTGGCTATAAGTTTTACTTTTACTTTCTTTGATTCCAGAGAATGTTTAGCTGAGTTCTCAGTGACCCTCTCAAGGACATCCCAAACATCTGGATTTAAATAACTGAAAAGTTCCAATTTTAAATTTAGAACCTGGTCTTGAACAAGTGCCAAATTTTTGCGAATAGTCTGAACCGCAGTATTGCCTTTTTTCATACTGCTATAAATTTGTAGTTTTTTCACTAAGGTGAATTTTCTTTTTTAGCTTGATGCCGTTGTGTCGGAATAAAATGATGAGTCATCCTTTTTTCCCACCCAACACTAAGTTACCTCATAAGGAGAGTATAAGGACATGCTTATGCCTCCGGACAGAGAATGTGCCATTTAACAATCCAAGAACATGTAAATGTCCAAATGTGTGAGCTCTAGACAATGTTAAAATAGCCCATGAGTTAAGTAGAAATTAGTTGTAAGTGAATTAAAATATAAAATCATGTATAAATCGCCAAGTAA
The DNA here is from genome assembly GCF_054136105.1 of Typopeltis vanoorti. Classification (NCBI taxonomy): domain Eukaryota; kingdom Metazoa; phylum Arthropoda; class Arachnida; order Uropygi; family Thelyphonidae; genus Typopeltis; species Typopeltis vanoorti. The sequence continues at coordinate 21,872,763 of NC_143571.1, forward strand.
ATGTGTATAAGCTAGAGCAAACTTTAAGCCATGTAAAAGCAGTTCGTAGCCACGGCGTCCAATCAGCAGCCGCCGTATGCGTGACGACACCGCCGAGTGAGGGAGCTGTTTTGGAGTATAAAGGTTTCAGCGGGAATTCGAATCACTCTCTTATCTCTTGTCTCCGGGTTTCGTCGGCACCTAGTCCTGTCGGAGAGCTGTGTAGAGCTTGCCGCCACGTGTAGCAAGAATCCCCCCTTGCTATGTGTGCTACGTGGGCCAAGGCTGCAACTACAATGTATTCAGATCCATAAGAAGAAAGAGCCACTGATGAAATCAACATCAGTGTTCAAATCTGTGTATGAGTGTTTTTCGGTTCGTATGGAAACAAAGGAATAGCAAGACCGCCATCAGTGAAGGTACAGTGAGCCGACCAAAGTAGCCAGTTCAAGGCAAGAACGGTAAGCGGAAGATTTTTTTATGTTAAATGTTGAATTAAAGTAACCGAAGAGTAGGGAAACAGAAGTTAAGGAAGCATGCTATTTCTGTGTAGTGTTATAGGAACAGTCTGCAATTTGGACAATTTTTGTCTACAGTTGAGAAGGAAGCATATTAGGCTCCAGCCGAACAGGAGGCCGAGGTCAGAACTGTTTGTGTGATTTAAGAGCAGTAATGTTATATGGTCAGAACGTAACTAATTGTTAACTAAAATGGAGGGGGGGGTTTAAGTAAGATTAAGAAGTATTATCCTAGAGAAATTCATGTCAGAAGTATTGAGTTGTCTTGTGTATATATGAAATATTACATGTGTGATAATATTAAGTAACTTGGTTATAAGAGTCTGAGAATAGATGTACGTTTAGAAGTGAGGAATTTATGTCAAGTAAGGGACTATAGTATAGAAGTTTTGAATGTGATTAATTAAGTAAAGGGAACCTAGACTCTTTTAGGATTAAGGATTTGATTAACATGTATACTTGTCTTTGTACAATAATAAATGTGTTTCTTTAAATATAATCAAATGAGTTTGTCATCCTTTCTGTGGATTTGAGCTACCGTTTGGAAAATTTCGTACCATGCATTTAAGGGGAAACCATTAGTGATAGAAGAATTGGGACTACGACTGCTTACTTCTTGAATCCCTACATTTTTTTTAAGTATTGGATGACATATAAGAATTTGTTGCCGGCTGGCGCAGTCTTTAATTAATACAAATTCATCGGCAAACGAATATCTGATATTAAGTGATACAAAAATTTATGTTAACTGTAAGGCTAGAGTAAAGACAGAGATATAACAATAAGGCAGTCACACAGACGTCCAAGATATAACAATGCAGTTAAGAACAAATTGCTATCTCTACATCTTTTTAAAAATTCCATTTCATTAATCAAAAAAGAAACGCTCATCTGCAGATTACTATAGTGATTTCTATGTTTGTGCATTACTTCTTGGATTATAAGAATTCTTTCTTTTAGAGTTACATGATGATCAGCATTCATTTTTGACAAAATTATGGAGATAACTACCATATTAATAAAATTACTCTAATATCCCAACATTTCGACATTCATTTTGAAGTCATCATTTGGAGTATACACTTTCACATATACACAGACAAGCTACATTACTATTCAGACAGTATGCCAAAGGGATGTTAATTCAGTTATTGCTAGCCTGACCTCCAGTGGAAAAAAACAAAACAAAAAAACTTCAAGGCTATATCCTGTTTTTACATGGCCAGGGAACAAATTCATATTATCTTTTTAATACAGCAATAGTGGTGGCCTAATCAATAATTTAACATAGGTGTTTGTTATAATAAGGATAAGAACCCGGAGTACTACACAATCCTAATTGTAATTTATATTGACCTCTTGGAACCAAAGGTTATGTGGATAAAATATGTGCCATCCATATTCTTGAGTTTTTAGACCATCATTATAGTTGAGATTAGGTTGGTTGATCAGAATTTTACAAACCTCCTTAAATTTGCACTCATACCAAGTTTTTCAGGCGGTTTTCTCTATAATTTTGTCAAAAATGAATGCTGATCACTGTGTAATTCTAAAAGAAAGGGCATGTCACTTTTGAACTTCAATGCCCACCATAACTGCAAGAGTTCTAGCATCAGTTTCTTCAAACATAAATTATATCCTCACCCCCAAAACAATATTATTATTATTATTATTATTATGGGCTACTCCATGGGATCCTTAGACTCATTCAGGGAGGCCCTAAACATCATGCCAAGCACTATCCAACATTTGTGCAGTATCTATCATACCTTGCTTTGAACTCATTCACAGTCATGGCACTGCAACAGACACTGACAACCCATTCCACTCATTCACCACTCTCCAAGCAAAAAAATCTAGTTCTAACACCGTTCCTTCAGTGACCCTAGTTCTACTACTACCAGACCTATTCTGAAAAATTTCCTCCATTGATCTTGTTCTCGTGAGGTTCATTCCTCATAAGGAACAGGTTCATTTCTCGAACCTGTTCTCATAAGGTTCGTTCCATAGACCTGCTACCATCTTGGTCACTCACCTCTGGATCCTCTCCACCTCTTCGTCATCACCAAGAAATCCAGGTAACTAGATCTGCATGCAGTAGTCAAGATGGGGTCTTATCAAGGCTCGATAAAGAGGAATAATAACTGCTTGTTATTATTGCTCATCAAAGTATTCTTCAGTAACCAAGTATAATCTGCTGAGCTGCTTTAGCCACTTTTGCATTATGCTCTCTGAACTTCAACTCCCTATTCACTAACACTCACAAATCTCTGCTTCATCAATTTCCTGGAGTACAGTTCCATCAATGTAGTATACAGCTAGTAATCTTTTCACCCCAAAATGCATAACCTTACACTTCCACATTAAACTGATAGCCATTCTCCTTTGCCCAGACTGCCAGTCTATCCAAATTATCCTGAAAAATTTTAACATTGATTGGATTAACTATTGCTCTACCCAATTTTGCATCATCAGCAAACAACTGAACAGTTCCTCTCAGATCCTTTCCTATATCATTAATGTACAAATTAAACAGTAGTGGCCCAAGAACAGAGCCATGTGACATTCCACTAGTCAGGCCTTCTTCTGGACTTTACTTCTGAATAAACTACTCTGATATCACTCCGTCAACCACCCTCTTATCCACATCACCAACCCTATATCCATTCCCATGTGCTGCAATTTATTGATTAGAATTCCATGTGGGATTCTGTCAAATGCTTTTACAAAGTCCACTGTAAACCCATTACCTTTATTCAGCTCAGCTGTCATGATATTATAAAATGTAAGCAAGTTACTGAGGTATGTGCTGTCTTCACAAAACCATGTTGCCACCCATACAGTATCGCATTTCCATCTCTCCATGCCTGTATTTTGCTCTTGACCAACTTCTCCATTACCTTGACAAAAACTCCTGATATGCTGATCAGTGGTAATTTGCTATATCAGTTTTGGAGCCTCCTTTACACAGTGGAACTATTTTTCCTTCATTTCCACCCTCTTGGGACTAACCCAGAACCAAGACTTGGATTAAACAATGTGGTTAAAGGCACTGACAATTCCCTAGGACCTTCACATAAAACTCTAGCTGGTATTCCATCTAATCCCATAGCTGTATTCATATCAAAGTTCTGTAATATTATTATTATTATTATGGGCAACTCCAGGGAGTCCTTAGACTCATCGAGGGAGGCCCAAATCATGTTCATCACAACTATTTGACATTCATACAGTATCATTGTCACAGCATCCACCACAGACTCTGGCAGCCCATTCCACTCATTCACCACTCTAAAAGTAAAGAACCCAGCTCTAACACCCTTACTAACCACACTTTTGCTATGCACTTCCATTTCATTTATCTCAGTTCCCATATGTCTTTGCCTCTCTCATTAATGCAATATCTCCACCCGGATGATATACTCTTGCAAAGTGATCACTTTGTAATTCTACTATTTTACCTGATTCTGTTGCCTCCCTACCGTCAGCATTCATTAAAATCATTCTGCCATAAACATTCTTCCTTTTACTTGCAACATATTGAAAGTACTATTTGGGATTATATTTGGCCTGCACTGCTAATTTCCTTTCTTTCCACACTGATTACCCTTCTGGCTTGTGCTTTGTACTGCTCATTTGCCTACTGGTTACCTTTCTCTTTGAATTCCCTCCATATTTTTTTCTTTTTTTGTAGCTTCAGCTAAATGATGTTATTCATCCATTAAACTCCCACTTGGTTTACTCTTCTGACTATTTAATATGCCATTGGAAATCTCATACACCGAAGAGCTTATTTTATGCTTACTAATGATGAATTATAGCCATTATCATTTGTCAACACTTCACACCTATTCAAGTTATTCTGTAAGTACTGTATATCAGTAATATCCCTGATTGTCTTGCCTATATTTGCATCAGTAGCAAACAATTGAACATCTCCTATCAGGTCCTTCCCAATATCGGTAATGTATACATTGAATAACAGTGGCCCCAGGAGACCAACTCCTGGGTTATCCTTCTGGTCACCTTAAATCTCACAGATTTACCTCTTGCTCCAGTGTACTGCTTTCTGATGTCTATCAGCCGCCTACTTATCCATGTCAATAATTTGTTCCAATCCCATATCCTCCAATTTATTCAACAGCCTTTCAATATGGTATCTATCAAATGCCTTAGCATAGTCCAACAGTATCACAGTATGTATCCCTTCCCTTTATTCAACTCAACTGTAATATTATTATAAAATATAAACAAATTGCTTGCGCATGATCTTCCTTTAGTAAATGCATGCTGTTCTTTGCAAAGTTATAGTTTCTCTGTATGTGAGTTCTTACCAACTTCTCTAAAATTTCACCACCACCACTACTGGGTCGATAGTCACACATCAGTTTTCACACCATTCTTGTACAACAGGACTATTATATGTTCTTTCCACTCCTGTGGGATATTTTCTAAGATGAAACTCAAATTATGCCAGCATGTCAAGACTAAGAAGCTTGGTGAGCTGCATGCAATAGAGCTTGCCTTAAACTACATAAGACTTCAATGCTACCAAAGATGCATTATATATGTATAGATTCATGAAGTTCTCTACAAGCAATAAGATGTCTGGACCTACAGAAATATCCAGGGCTCTCTTGTATCCAATATGCCCATTATGGAAGATAGATTTGGTTGTGTGCCACTATTGGATTCCAAGTCACATTGCGATTAAGGGAAACGAGGCTGCATGGTGTTTCTCAAGCTTTTACCGTATGCTCTGTACCAATTACCAACAGATCATCAATTAAACACTTTTATCCCAGTGGCAGTCATCATGAAGTAGAGAGACCAGTAACAAGCTCCATTATATCAAGCCTGAAATCAGATTATGGTAGTCTAGTATATGCAAGAACCCTAAAAAGAAACTTGTTCTTATTTGGCTCCACATAAGTTATAATCATCTTATACACTCCTTCCTATTGAGAGTTGATGACATGCCTGTATGTGAGTTGTGTGGTACTCTACTAACCATCAGTCATATTTTAATCAAATGTCCTTATTTTATTAGTAAGCACAGTCACTATTTTAGTCATATTCATAATCTGTTTGAGCTATATACACTCAGATTCATCAAGTGTTATTTCCACTTTTAAATTTTTACCAAGTATTAATATTTATCACCTTATATAAATTATGTAGATATTGTTTGTATTAGTTTTATTAGTTCGACTTAATGTGTATAAACCTTTTTTATTTATATATGTTTCTATGAATTCTTTTACACTTATTTTTACACACCCTTCACCCTTTTACATTTGTTTTTATACCTGTTTGTTATTTTATGTATTTATTACCTTGTGTACTTGCTGAGACATGTATAGTCATAGTATGATTTAGCTGTTCCTCTGCCACTAAACCTAAAACTAATCCTTAGTTTATTAATATCTCTGATCTTTGAAACAGTAATTTTAGCTTTCAGGAGCATAATTACATCTGGTTCTCAAGTGTGTTATTTGGCCAGGTATGCCAGTAGCATCATTCACAGAATTAAGTAGAAGAAAACAAAAATCTGATGTAAAAGTAAATGTCAGTACAAATTAGGATAATATAAGAGATCTAGTGAGTGTCTTATGTGCAAATAATCTTGAACACGGTGATCAGCATTCATTTAGACAAATTATGGACTTGTAAAATTCGATGTAGCGTAAATTTCCTTTTTTATTGCATCGACTTTTACAAGGGGTCACATCCAGAAGAATTCACAAAAAGTAAACTGGTAAACTTTTTATGTAAATAATACTAACAGCCCATATATTGAAACTCAGAGGAATTAACATGCAAAATTGTATAAATAGAAGATGTATGAATATGTTAAGTTCAAGGTATTGTAATTTTCTATGTAAGTAATACCAAAAGCCCATGTATAAAACATACTAAATAGAGTAAGCAGAAGACGTCTTAAAATAGAAGTTCAAGGGCAATACTTTAGAATTTGGAAATGTATTTGATGTTAGTCCTTTGCATAGAGGAAACCTATTGTATTCAAAGCCAGTCCAATACTGCCTTCAAGGTCAGTAGCAAAAGAGAGAGAGCGGTATACATCAGAAGCATCTCTGCTATGTTGTAAAAGGATTGAACGTACTCTTCAGGGAGAGCTAGAAGTCTGCGCTTACAAGAAGGTTAAGAGTTTGCACATGAAAGCACAGGGGTCGCAGATCTTAGTTCAAGGTTTGCGCGGGAATATTTGGGGGTCCCAAACCTTTGCCCATGGTCCCGTGGAGAACCAAATATAAGGATCATAGAAAAGAGATAGAGATCGACATTCGAACACCAGCAGAGTTGATGCCAGGAGAAAAAGAGGAGGGAGTCGATCCATGGACTACGTCGAATCCGGATGAGGTCATGGAGGGGAAAACCAGAGGCGAAAACCTACAGAGCGAATAGCAGTCCAGGACCAGGGTGACCAAGCTTGATCATCAGACCGTATGTCTGAGTATCTATAATGCCGAAAAATTGCGCTCCAGCCCCCGCGTGCCACTCCAGAGGAGAACACGGTATCCATGAAACCTCTAAAGTGAAAGCCCAAGACCTGACATAGATAGGAATTCAGGGCATCTGTGAAGGAAGTACGAACAAGTGCACTATACTGATGAAGAAGTCATGTGAGTTCATTTTCGTTGTAAATTTTCTTATGTTGTGAAGGACTGTTTAGAGGGACTGATAATTTTATAGAATTACTATATATAGTAGAACGAAAATTTGTTTGCATAGAGAGAAGTTGTTTTAAAGTAACTTTGTCTATTGTAAGAGACTGTTTTAGAAGAAATGATAAGATTATAGAATTGCCATATATAGTGTTATGAGAATTAGTTTGCATAAAGAGAATTATATATATCTTTATATATATATATAATTATATATAATATATATATATATATATATATATATATATATATATGGAGGGCCATAATTGCCAATGACTTTATGCGTGGGTTATGCATGGAGAGTGGTGTGGAATTTGTGGATGTGTGGGATGAGTTCGATGGGCGAAAGGACTTATATAAGATGGATGGGTTGCATTTGAATGGAGTTGGTGTACGGAGACTTGAAAGAGTGTTGATGAATGATGTGGAAGTGGATGTACAGACTCATGGAAACTAGATTTATTAAGAGGGGGGAGGAGTAGATATGCAGACTTTAGGGGGGCAGTTAAGTGTATGAATGAGTATATTATGCCCGAGCGAGTACGACGGACAACAAATCAGAATGGGATAGTTAGTATAAGGCATCAAAGTAGGGATGGGACAAATGGGCTTCTGCGATTCATGTACATTAATGCCAGGAGTATTAGGAACAAGAAGGAAGAGTTTTTGGCCATTGTTGGCACTTCCAGGCCACAGGTTGTCGGTATTAGTGAAACATGGCTGACAGAAGATGATAAAGCTAGTGGGATTGAATGCGACCGGTATAGGGTGTTCAGGAGTGACAGGGTGAATAAAAAGGGGGGAGGAGTGTTATTGATGATAGCTGATGAGCTTCAGCCAAGGAGTATAGAAGTTGAACTGCATGATGGGGAAAAAAGCACATTTGAGGCTGTTTGGTGTGAGATAGAATCTAGCAGAACAAAATATACAATTGGGTGCTGCTATAGACCGGGTGATGGAGTGGATGGTGGGGATAGTATACATAAGCAAATAGAAGAAATGAGTGGAAGGAGGGTAATTATTATGGGTGATTTCAATTATGGTAACATTGACTGGAAAGAGGAGAGGGCACATGGGAGGAAGGAATTGGATTTTATGCAGTTATTAAGGGACAACTATCTACAGCAACATGTATTGGAAAATACCAGGGGGCAGAGAGTGCTGGACCTAGTAATTGCAACCGAGAATGTGGCTGTAACGAACATGACCATGTTGCCACCAATTGGTGAGAGTGACCATAAGGTCATGACTTGGGAGGTGGCTAAAGGAGTCGTTTTTACAATTAAGACAGGGTACATGTGGAATTACCGGGCTGGTAAGTATGACAAGCTTAGGTGTGTGCTTGGCTCAATGCCATGGCATTTAAACTGCAAGGGCTGGATGTTGATAGTGCATGTGAGGTGGTTAAGAACTGTTTGCAGGAGGCAATGGTTGACTGTATACCAAGAGTCCGAATAATAAATCAAGTAGGGTTTAAATGGATCAATAACACTATTAAGCTTGAGCTGCAAAAAAAGAAACAATTGTGGAGGGAATTTAAGGAGAAGGGTGACCATCAGGTGCAGGAACAGTATAAAGCTCAGGCCATGATGGTAACAAGGGTGGTAAGAAAAGCAAAAGCAGATTACGAAAGGAAATTGGCCACGCAGGCTAAAGAGAATCCCAAACAGTTTTTTCAATATGTTGCAAGTAAAAGGAAAAATGCTCATGGTAGAATGATCTTAAAAAATGCTGAGGGTAGGGAGGTAACCGAATCAGTCGATATTGTGGAATTACTGAGCGAGCACTTTGCAAGAGTATATCATCCAGGTGGTGACTTTGCAGGAATGGAAGAACCAACAGCTTATACTGGAATTGTGATGAATGAAGTAGAGGTAACTAGTCTATTACAGAACCTCAATGTCAATACATCTGTGGGATTGGATGGTATACCAGCTCGTGTCGTACGTGAAGCGGCCAAAGAATTGTCAGTGCCCTTGACCATTTTGTTTAATTTGAGCCTCAGGACTGGGTCAGTCCCAAGGGGGTGGAAAGAGGGGAAAATAGTTCCACTGCACAAAGGTGGTTCCAAGGCTGCTGTTGAAAATTACCGGCCAATCAGCATAACAGGAATCATTATCACGGTCTTAGAGAAAATAGTCAAGAGGAAAATACAAGATTGGATAGAAGAAAATGGGATACTGTATCGGGGACAGCATGGTTTTGTGAAGGGTAGGTCATGCCTCAGTAACTTGCTCACGTATTATAACACAGTGATGGCTGAACTGGATAAGGGTAATGGGTTTACAGTGATTCTACTGGACCTTGCTAAGGCCTTTGACAGGATACCACATGGAATTCTAATCAATAAATTGCAGCATATGGGAATGGACATAGGGTTGGTGAGATGGATAGGAGGGTGGTTGATGGAGAGATATCAGAGAGTGGTTTACTCAGGAGTAGAGTCCACAAGACGGCCTGTGACTAGTGGTGTGCCACAAGGATCTGTTCTTGGACCACTGCTGTTTAATTTGTTCATAAATGATATAGGAAAGGATCTGAGAGGAACAGTTCATTTGTTTGCGGATGATGCGAAGTTGGGTAGGGCAATAGTGAATGCAGATGACGTCAAAATTTTGCAGGATGATTTGGATAGATTGGAGGTCTGGGCTAAGGAGAATGGATGTCAATTTAATGTGGCAAAATGTAAGGTTATGCATTTTGGGGTGAAAAGATTGGTGGCAGTTTACTGCATTGGTGGAACCGTGCTCCAGGAAATTGATGAGGCACGAGATTTAGGAGTGTTGGTGGATAAGGAATTGAAATTTAGGGGACACATTGCAAAACTGGCCAAATCAGCTCATCAAATCACTTGGTTGCTGAAGAATACGTTGACAAGCAGGTTATTGTTCCTCTGTATCGAGCCTTGATAAGACCCCATCTCGACTACTGTGCTCAGATTTGGTCACCTAGGTTTCTTCTTGATGGGGAGGAGGTGGAGAGGATCCAGAGGCGAGTGACGAAGATGATAGCAAGTCTGTGGAATGAACCGTATGAGAACAGGTTGAGGATTTGTGGGTTGCAAAAATTGGTTGATAGGCGGAGGAGGGGAGATATGATTGAGACATTCAAATTACTGAAGGGTTTCTATAAAATTAATTCAGAAGATATTTTTGAGAACAGGGCTGGTTGTGGGAGGACTAGGGGACATCCATGGAAACTGGGCAAAAGTGTGGTTAGTAAGGGTATTAGAGCTGGGTTCTTTACTTTTAGAGTAGTGAATGAGTGGAATGCACTCCCTTAGTCTGTGGTGGATGCTGTGACAGTGAATGAGTTTAAGGCGAGGTATGATAGATACTGTATGAATGTCGAATAGTTGTGATGAATATGATTTGGGGCCTCCCTCGATGAGTCTAATGACTCCCTGGAGTTGCCCGTAATAATAGTAATAGTAATATATATTGAGTGAAGACTGGAATTTATGGTTATAGTTAATCAAGGCATGATAATTCCTAAATTGTGAATCGGCTGATAGTTATTTAATTTAATTGCTTAATTATTTGTGTCAATGGTATTTTGTTGCATGCTTAAGAAAATGTCCTAAAGAAAGTTTCCTCTAAAGTGTTTAACTTAGAGAGGAGTAACAAATAGAATTTCATTAGTATACAATTTGTATGATGTTTCAGCATAAATAAACATGTTTGTTTTATTTACAAAGTGTGCCGCTTGATCTTTTACACAATGCACTGTTCTAAATAAACACGATCCTGTGAGCGGGGAGTTTAAAATTAGGTACAAATTAAAGTGAAGAGTTAGCCATGACTGTGAATAAATGTTGAGAATGGCCTTAGTATAGAAAGCGAACTGGAAGTATTGATATTTCTTATGCTGCAAGGAGACCTGTAGTGGTGCAGTCTTTAATCTAAACAAATTTCTAGAGATCTCCGGTATAAGGAAGGAATACTGAAGGTAGAGCAAAAGAGATGAAAGTTAACAGAGTATATGAAAGGAAACGATAAAGTTAAAAGGAGGATTAAATAAGTTTAATGAAAGAATAGAAGTAAGGTATAATAATAATAAAAGCAGAGTATACAAATAGCTACAGTAGAGGTTACAAAGGCGCAAAGTATAATAATATTAATATATAGAGAACAATAACCTAATATTACAACCAGCTCCAAAATAAACAATAAAAAAAAAAAAAATTACATACGCTACACATTAAGGCCATCATCTGGAGTCCACATACATACACACACACACACACACACACACACACACACACACACACACACACACACACATATATATATATATACACAGAGACAAACTATATTACATTTCACACAGTATGATAAAGAGATGCTGAGATCAAACAAATGTTGAAATTTTTTATTAATTTGCATATCACCTGATTAAATAAATAAATAAATATTAATTTTATGTCCTTTAAGTTTATAGAATTGTTTTCTGCAGTAAAAGCTGCCATTTTTTTCATTTAATTGTGCATTCTCTTTCTTATACAGATTCTTTCTTTCTTGCTTTGTTAATTGCAGTCATATTTAGCTTTCCTTTTGTGTACTCTGTTGTTATCATTTTGACAAGTTAGCAGAATTTATCATTAATTTGTATACATTTCCTTCATAAAGTCAATATCTACTTAAATTCAATCAGTATTAACTATAATTAGCCAGATGATTATCTTATCATGCATTTCACTATCATGGGTAGGCTTCTTCTTCTTTAGTTTCTTTCCATTCACTGCTGGATGGCTGGATGTAGGCCTTCCTCTTAACTTTCCAATAGTTTGTCTTTAGCTAATGTTGACCATCTCATGTCAGACCTGTGTAGATCATCCCTTCATCTTGTTCATTTCTTTCTTTTAGTATTTTCCTCAGGGCTTAATTTTGTCCATCTTTCATCTGTTAATATAGTCAGCCAGTCTCTATTTACATGCTTTTTCAGCATGTAAAGAAATAGGTAGGCTAAATGATCAGGAACCGTACTCTAGAGACATGACCAAATATGGAACTTAAATTTTATATACCTCAGGCCTCAAACAGTGGTATTCTTACACTTGATGAAGAAAATCATCTTTACCTAAAGACTGTCACAAACATCTGTGCTGTATCAGGATTTGACCACAGCCCATAGGTTTGCAGCAGGTATACTGTGAACTTGGGATTGACTTTTTAAAATAATAATTAATAAAGGACAGGGTGATTAGAAAGTTTCTGAAATGAAGTTCATGTTATCATGCTACATTAAAAATTTATTAAAATCTGTTTTAATGTGTTTTTTAAAAGCGTTCAGGATACACATCTATCTATTCCTTTCCTTTAGTGTTACACGGTGATCAGCATTCATTTAGACAAATTATGGACTCTACAACCATGTTAGAAATATTTTATTTTCCCAACATTCAACCTTCATATTGAGGCAATCATCTGGAGTACACACACACACACACATATAGAGAGACAAGCTATATTACATTTCACACAGTATGATAAAGAGACGATGACAGTCATCATTCTACTGGCCTGACATCTAGTGAAAAATTAGATTAAATTGAATTAAAATAAATGAAATAAAATAAAATAAAATAACTACATCAAAACTGTATTTTATTTACTGCATCAGAGAAAATTTTTTTTGCTATAGATAGTTTTATTACAGCAAAAATGATGTCCTAATTTAACATGAGAATTATTATATTAGATTTAAGATCCTGGATTACCTATAGTCCTATTTTTAATTAATTCTTAGGGAGAAGGTTATGTAGGCAGAATATGTGCCTTCCATATTCTTGGGATTTTGAAGCTACACTACAATCCACCCAACCTCATTCTTCCCATCTGTTAAATGTATTTTTGTTGCTAACTGCATGCATTCTCCAGATAGTTTGCCTATTTTGAAGGCAAAAATACCCATACTACCATACAAATACCCATATGACACCAGATAACTATACTTTAAATTGAAAAGCCTTCATCAAAGTTCCTGATGTCTCGGCAAGTTTCAGACATAATGTTTTCCACTCAAAGACTGACTGCATGTAATATCATCCTTCTGACTTGCTAAAGGCCTCGAGAATTTCACTGGTGTGTAACCCAACAAAAGCAAGTTTGTTAAGGCACTAATTTCATGCCATTCTGTCAACTTAAGATCAGTTCTCTTGTTTATTGTTTCTTCTCCCACACACACACCTGCCAGTAATGAATGTTGTGTATTTTCTTAAATCATGATGCCATCTAGCCTGAATGTGATAACAAAACTGCCAAGAAACATTACATTACATTTCAGAGGTTTTCGTTTATAGCTTGTTGGATATACTATATATTAATATATTAATAAGATAAATCTTATCAATGTATATAATGTATGTATATTTATTCATGTATGAATAGAAATATTCATATAACAAAAACTCATGGAGATAAAGTCTATTAGGTGAAAGTGAGCCAAGTTACTCTGTTTTGCACCAAATGGTAAATGTCAGATGGTTCACAAGCCTCATCTTCAAAAAGAATTTTGCTTATGTATTGCCAAAAGTATTATCTTGGTCACCTGTCAAGAAATTGTAGGTTAAATTGATGTTGAAAATGCAAAAAATATAGTAAATTCAGAAGGAAAAACAAATATTGAAATAATTACAAAAACAGAATTCATTACAATTTAAGCTAACGTGTTAATAATATTATATATTATTAACACGTTAGCTTAAATTGTAATGAATTCTGTTTTTGTAATTATTTCAATATTTCACGTTAGCTTAAATTGTAATGAATTCTGTTTTTGTAATTATTTCAATATTTCACGTTAGCTTAAATTGTAATGAATTCTGTTTTTGTAATTATTTCAATATTTCACGTTAGCTTAAATTGTAATGAATTCTGTTTTTGTAATTATTTCAATATTTGTTTTTCCTTCTGAATTTACTATATTTTTTGCATTTTCAACATCAATTTAACCTACAATTTCTTGACAGGTGACCAAGATAATGCATTTTTATTGCTTTCACCCATCTTGTTTTTTGGACATTGTTAAGTGCATAATTAATCTTCACCAGTTGTGCTTTCTGATTTTTGTAGTAGCTGTAGTAAGATATTTGAAAATTATGAAAATAGCTTGATAATTTGCGATTTCTCAGTTATCCAACCTTCTGTTAACTGATGCTTGAATGGATTATTGTTTTAACTGACTTCTGGCATGTTATCATGTAACTGTATACTTAAAATTATCTGACCAGCAAATTGATTTCTCACTGCAGTCAAATAATAGAGAGACTTCTGTACATAAATATGAACATGGGTGAAACATGGAATTGTATGTTGAAAACATGGTTTCATTTCTTTTTTAAAAGGAAAATAAAAATTTATGACAAAAGTAGAAAAATATACTATTCTAATTGTAAGGTTCAATTGTGATATGCATGTATAAAATTCTCTTCTCCAAATACATTTTTAATATAAAAGGGAGAAAAAAATTATTTTAAGGAAAATATAAAGAAATACTAATTGCTTTATTTCGATTGCAGTATTTCATGCCATTTACTTAAAGAGTTTAACTATGGAAGATTTGATAACAAAACTTAGTACACTGTTTGGTTTACCATCAAAGAACATTTCTGAAGTTTTCATTTATGGCCCATTAGGAATACACATACTAATAGCAGATGAGGTAAGTCAGTTCTAAATTATGTGAATTTGCATTGCATTGCATATATCAACAAAATCAATTAACTGTATTATCGATATATATTTTTTTTACTTCTGCTACTAGCCATAGTCCATTTATACATCAATTAAAGCAAGTTATAAGTAGGAGTTCCTTACAGTGTTTTCCAATCTATTATTGATCTGCACTTCAGTTTCAGTTCTATAAAAAAACAAAGACTTAGTATGCCTTTCTATACTAATTATTATTTGGTAACTTCCATGGAGTCAATAGACTTATTGTGGGAGGCCCACTCACTAACAACTCACCACATTAAAAATCTACTCCTCACTCCCTCCTTCACCACATCTTTATACAACTTCCAGGGATAGCCTCTCATTATTCCCATCTTAATATCTTCTGTATTAATCTGATATATCCTCTTTTCCACCTGTTCACCAACCTCTGTAATCCACATTTTCTCAAATGCTCTTCATAACCCACACTACAGAGTCCCAATATTACTTTGGTTATTCATCTTTGGGCCCTTTCTAATTTTCACATCACAGTGAAAAACTAGGTGACCAAATCTGAGCACAATAGTCGATATGTGGTCTGACCAATGCCTTATATGAATGTATAACTGCCTCCTTATCCCCTACTAATGTTCTTTTTATCATAGCAGCAATATGATGTGCAGTCTTTGTAACATGTGACGTGGCCTTGGAACTTCAGTCTACTGTCCACCATCACTCCAAGATCCTGAATCTCATCTACTTCCTGTATGGATGTACAACTGCCTCCTTATCCTCTACATGTTAATGTACTTTTTATCATAGCAGCAATATGATGTACAGTCTTTGTAACATGGTCTTGGAACTTCAGTCTACTGTCACCATCACTCCAAGATCCTGAATCTCATCTACTTCCTGTAGAGAATTGACATCAACACTGTTCCTGATTATTCTACCTAAATTTGCATCATTTGAAGATCCCCAGTCAATCCACATGAAATATCATTAATAAATAAGTTAAACAGGAGGGACCCAAGAACAGAACCCTGAGGCATGCCACTGGTCACCTTCCTTTTCTGAAGGAAGGTGACCAGTGGTATGGCTACCACTCTCCTACCATGGCTCCATCATACACAACTTGCTGGCATCATTCAGAGCCAATCTCTGATCCATCTAACCAACATACTATCTATAACATTTCATAGACCTATCCTCTGCAGCTTGTACATCAATTTATCATCCGAGGAAAACAGTATGGAGAAGGCTGTTCAAAGAACAGAGGTGGATAGAATGAAGGAAGATGATGAGATGTTGGTTTCATGTCTTTGAGATGAACTTATGTACAGATGGTAATCAGGCTATTCTTGGTCTTGCATAATTAGAGGAAAACAGAATGGTACTGGTCACCACACTCAGGCAGTGTATTTCAGTCACTCACCACTCTCATGCAAAAAACCTTCTTTGTACCCCTTTTCTCACACCCTCCTTATACAGCTTCCAGGATTGACCTCTTGTTTTCCTACCATTATATGAAAGACCTGTTCAACATTTATCTGATAAAACCCCTTACCAACTCATATGTCACTGTCATATCCTTCCCCCCCCCCCTCAATTCTCCTATCCACCAGGTTCTGCAGTTTGCAATTTCTCAAACTTTCTTCATATACTTAACATTTCATAGACCAGAAACCATCTTAGTCAATTACCTCTGGACCTTTTCCAATATCTCTTCATCCTTTTTAAAACCAGGTGATCAAATTTGTGTTCACTAGCCCATATGGCAAATTAATCAAGGCCCTATACATTGGGACCATAATCTTCTGACTTCTACAAGTTATTGTCCTCCACATCGTCACCAGAGTTCATTGTGCTGTCTTCTCAATTTTAGCAATGTGTCCTCTAAATTTTAGGTCCCTATTCACCATCACCCACTCTTATGGCCTCCACCTCCTCTAATATATCCTCACCAATTGTATACTCTACTATCTTTGTTTTCTGAATTTTAAAATCATACACTTTGCCATATCCATTCACTCAGTTTCTTTATTTCTAATATGTGTTACTCTTTATACAGGATATCATGATAGTACTGCGTGAAAAGTTTACATTATTACAAAAATATTTCGGTCTTCTAAAACATTTCATATTGTATCAATCCACCTAAACTTTGGTCTTCCTCTGAGTCATTTTTCTGCCATCCTAACAAATATCTATTTTGTAATCTTTCTTCTCTTATTCTAACATGTCTCTATCATATTCTCCCCACTCTCCTGTCCACTACACTCTACAATTTGTATCACATACTCCACATTCCATAGAGCAGAAACTGTATTGTCTGTGGAATAGTGACCATACCACCTGAGATTAGCTCTCCTCATACATTCCAAGATGCTAACAATGTCAACTTCCTTCCTGTTATTCTTATTTCAAGCTCTCCTGTCCAAAACATCTGCTCTATTCCTCATAGTTCTTCCCAACTTTGCATCAACTGCAAACAACTTAATACCCCATTCAGACCTTCCCTGGTATCATTAGCATACAATTTAACAGCAATGACTCCTAAAACAGATCCTTGAAACACCACTAGTGACTTTCGTCTTCTGGGATATTGCTCCCCCATACCCATCAGATAGCCAACACATTCTATTATCCAAACCAGTGTATTATCCATCCATTCCAGTGTACTATCAACTTATCATGTTGCAATCTATCAAAAGCCTTTGCAAAATCTAAGTATGTCACTGTGTATTCATCTCCCTTTCCTAATGTACCTGTCACCTTATTGTAATAAGTAAGCAGATTACTAAAACAACATTTCTTTAGCTAATCCATGCTGTTCATCAAAGAGAATACCAGTGTTGTCAGCCCAATTTTGGATCTCAATCCCCCTATCCTCTCAAACAGTATAAATTATTAAATTATAGTAAAACCCCGAAGTTACGTGGTAGGTGGGACCAACAAAAAGCGCGTAATTCGAATTCGCGTAATTCTGGGTATAATTTTACATGTAATTTATATATACAAACATACAATTGGGACCTTTGGTCCCAATTGTATAATTCCAAATATAGGTGTTTTACAAAAACACCTATATTTTTTAAGAAATATAATCATAATTGTAGTTTTTCGTACATAAAAAAAAAGAAAGTTATTTCGATGTCGATGGCTTCATAAAATCTAATAGATTCGTCTGACGGCATAATGTCTTTTTCTTGTTACGCAAAATTTCTTCATAGTAAGCTAATGATTTTTTTATTCCTTGCCTTGTGGCTACAATTCGTTCCTCGTTAGAATCTATATCCTCCAAAATCTGTAAACCTTTCTTTTATGATTGTTCTTACTGTGGATTCCTGTAGATCCAACTTCTTTGCTAGCTCACAAATTTTCATTTCGCCTTCAAAATCCTTAATAATGTTGAGTTTTGTTTCCAAAGTCAATGTTTTTTTTTTCTTGCTAGCTGTAGAAGAATCGGACTTGCTTCTTTTGGATGACATTATTATTTTTCATGTGATAAAATTTTTATCAAGAACATAACATTAAACAATGGCAAGGTTTGTAGACTATAAAAATCGTGTATGAATGAAGACCGCACGAAACATGTCAGTGCTTGTTCACAGCATGTGCGACACTGGTGAATGCAGCCATTGCCTGAAAGATACGACTAGTGGTGAGGCGTGAAGCGGGATGGGAATACGTAGATATAAGAAACCGCGTAACAACGGATTCGCGTAAGTCGGGGTATGACTGTATTATAAAATTGTCCCTAAATAGCTGAAATATTTTATGTCCTTTGCTGAAATTGCAGTCAATGTTTTCCATGTTAATGTCCATTTTCATAGTTGGACTTTTTTTAATGCTGATTTGCATATAGAATTTGGTGGTGCAGTTATTCAGTTTAGTTAGTCTGGAACACTAGTACTGTAATTATTTAGGAGTACATCATGTGCATGAACTAAAGAGCTGAGATAATATCTCCAGTTTTCATGTCAGGTTTAATGTCACTTTCCTTCATGATGTGATCACTATAGTTGACGAATAAGACTGGAGATAGTGTGCAGGCTTGTCTTATATCTGATTTTACATTAAAACATCTTTTTGTGATAGGAGAATTCTAATGTTGACTGCATCGATAGAAAAAATAAGGCTAGTATTGTGTGAGTCAACTGAATAATGGAATAAGAAAGAAATCTCTTATTCCATTAGATAAATCCCCTAACAGATAATCTTTATAAACTATAACACTTTATTTCTTGGTGTGATTCTTTTATTTATTCTTTATCTTGTTTTTCCATAAAGATGTTGGTCCATAGTAATTAGTCATTCACAACTTCAACAAAGTTCAGTTTGATCAGAGGTTGTGATAACTTTTGTTTTAGTTATGTTAGTCTTTAAACATTTTCTCCTTCTTTCTTCAAGGTCATTTAGCATTTTTGAGCTTCTTTATTTATTTATTTATTTGCTATCACAGAAATGTTATATGCAAAATGGAAATGATTTACATTTCTTCTGTTGATGTTAATTCCATAGTTTTCCCATTCCTTAAGACTTCTAATGTGGCAAGTTGGATAATATTAGATCTCCTGTCCTTACTACTCTTTCAGTGCTGAATTCCTTATCCCTGATGTTCTAATTTACACTAACTGTTGAGTTCCTCAATATAGTTTCTAATAATCTGAAATATTCTGATTGATATAAAGAATCAAAAGCCTTCTCAAAAGAAAAAAATATTGAATTGCAAGAAATTGATATTCATTTACTTTTCTATTACTTGGGTAATAGTGTGAATATGATAGTTATAGGATTGCTTAAGGGTCAAAGCCTGATAACTGGGAGATGACCTCCATATAACCTTTAAGAAATTCAGGGAACTAACTAGGGCTTCTAATGTCCAATTCTCATCTTCACATGGTGCATCCCATTACTAGGTATCCACTGGATACTGAACAAATAAGGATGGCTGGCAATTTGAGACTTACTTGACGACCATATTGTATTCTGTATTGGCTTAAACGACAGACAAACAAACACACACAATGGTACAGCATGAAGAAATTTCATGCTAGACGAAACATGTCTCACACACACACACACACACACACACTGTTTTCCTCAGGAAAGTGGAAAAAATGAGTGAACAGTGAAATGTCTGCTACTGGAACAAGTGCAACATTGGCAGAATTGAAGATATGCACAACCAGCATATGAAGTATCAGTGGAAAAGAAGTGAAGCACCAAAAGAAATAGAAAGGTACCATGTAGGTATAATTGGTATTATTGAGACAAAGAAAACTAATATAAGTTAGATCCTGCTAAATACTAATTAGAGGATGCTATATTCAGGAAATAATGATCAAGGAAAGGAAGGAGTAGCAATAACATTCAATATCAAACATGAAGATTAACTTCTTGATTTGAAGGCAGTTTCACATAGAGGTATGAAGGCAACTTCAAAATATAGAATTGGACAATGAAACCTATTTTTGCCTGTAATCACACAGAAAGTTCTGAGAAAAAAAATGTTGTTTTTTTTTGAGTCATTAGAGAAAGCAACTGACAAAAAAAAAAAGTGAATAGCTGGTCCTTGTTAAAGATCTAAACAGCAGGGCGGGAGATGGGAATGTTCGGACAAAATTTGGAAAAACAAGTACAAAGCTAATAATAATAAGTACTTGTTGAGTTTCTGTTCAGGACATGAACCAGTCATTACTAGCATAATATTTCAATATAAAGATGTGCATATATATTCACATGGAGGTATATTTTCATTCATTTTAAAAATTTTATGGAATTTACAACCGTGTTAAAAACTTTTTTATTATCCCGACGTTTCGATCTTCACATCAAGATCATCATCTGGAGCGTACATAAGTATAGAGAACAAGCTGAGTTACATCATTAACTGTAAGCTAGAGAAACAATGATTTGATCACGTTATTCTACTGGCATGACCTCTGATGGAAAAAAAAAATATATATATATATATATATATAAATAAAAAAATAAAAATAAAATAAAATAATTTTTTTTTTTTTTTACATCAAGCTAAATTCTATTTTTACAATGACAGGAATAAACATTCTTTTAGATGGTAATAATCTGATAATCTCGCAGGCAGCAACCACCCCAATCTGAACAACAATGATGGTTTAAAAATCCCAAATATATGGAAGGTATATATTCGACCTTCCTCACCAAGAACAGCTATAAACAGGACTGTAAAAAATCCAGTATTGTAAATCAAAAATAAGAATTGTTATACTAAAAATAGGACACCAATTGTTTCTGAAAGAAAACTATCTAAAAGAATGTTTATTCCTGTCATTGTAAAAATAGAATTTAGCTTGATGTAAAAATTTTTATTTTATTTTATTTTTATTTTTTTATTTATTTATATATATATATATATATATTTTTTTTTTTTTTTTTTTTTTTCACCAGAGGTCATGGCAGTAGAATAACATGAGATCAAATCATTGTTTCTCTAGCTTACAGGATATAACTCAGCTTGTTCTGTATACTTATGTACGCTCCAGATGATGATCTTGATGTGAAGATCGAAACGTCGGGATAATAAAAAAGTTTTTAACACAGTTGTAAATTCCATAAAATTTTTAAAATGAATGCTGATCACCGTGTAACCCTAAAAGAAAGTATATTTTCATGCTGGTTCAGTATACAAGGGTATACGAGATATTTGAAATTGGAAGTGTCATCATTTAGTTTTAAGTAGGATAAAAATGAATATCATAATGAAAAGATAAATTAATATGTAAGAAAGTTTTAACCTTTGATTAGTCACATGGGATTTATTTCACCCCAGCCATCATTCACGTTCGATTGCTGACAAAACCAATTATGGATTTTTGTTGTGATTTTGAGTAGCTGAGTTTCTTGCTACCCCCCCTTTGAAGTAACCCTGGAAGACACACTAAAAGATGGTCATTGATGCTGTTTTTCCATTTCTTGAATTATCTGCAATAAATGCATATGTTCTGTATAATTTTGGACTACTTAAGAGTTCTAAAATGAGCAGACGGGACTTTCTAAAGAAATTATCCGTGGAATTGACCAGGCCATTTCAAAAGAAGCATTTAAATATTCCACAAGTACCAAGGTAAGTCTGGAAAAAGCTATGAGAAAACTTGGTTATTCCAGAAGCTCTACAACCAGATCCAAGCACTTCTGGATATTCCCGGGACCACTGTGTAATATGTCCAAGATTGAAGGATCGTAAAATAAGGTCAAAATGTGAAAAATGTCTGAGCTTTTGTTGCAATAAGCATTCTTCAATAAGATGCAATAATTGTATGGAAAATTAAGACTGAATTAAAATGTTAATAATTAATATAAAAATAAAGCAATATTAATGATTTGTTTATTTCATTTTACTCACCATGATCAACCTTATAATAAATAAAAACATTTCATGAGAAATTAAAGAAATATAACATTAATTTTGGGGTCAAATAGGCCCCATGCGACTAATTATGTAACAAACAAAGATGCAACTAATTAAGGGTTAATAAGAATTAAAGTTGAACAGCTTTTACATTTCACAGATGAGCTGTAAAACTCCACAAATATTATTCAAGAGAATTCAAGTTTGAAAACAAGAACCAAGCCTTGGACTCTCCCATTGGCAGACAATGAAGAAAACATTGATTGACTCAGCTAGGGAGGCATGTGGTGAAGTTATCTACAAGGATAGAAGTATAAGAACTCCATGAGGAATATAAGAATTACTGAAGCAATCCTGAAAAAGAAAAAAGCATATAGAAAAATTCATAGCAAGGAAGCTGCCCTAGTAGAATATAAAAAAAAAAAAAAATGCAAAAGAATTAAGCTACTATCTGTAAAAGCAGTTAATGAAAAATGATGGAAAGATGTTAGAAAGAAAAAAAAAATTAAGATAAATATGAGGAAGGTGGTAAAATGTTGGAGGCTATTGAAAAAGCTTAGATATGAAGGAAAGAGTGAAGTAAAAGGAATCAGAAATGATAGAGGTGAAATGAAAAATTGAAACTAATGATGTTCTCAGTATCTGGAGTAACTTTGAAAGATTATTAAATGAAAGAAGTGGCAGAACAGTGGTAGAAAATATTCAAGAGAATTGCAATCAGGAGTACATATCAATACTTGAAGTAGAAAAAACTATCAAAAGCCTGAAATATGGAAAGGCAACTGGAGTAGTGACATTCAAACAGAAATGCTCAAATATGGAGGTATGAAAGTTTTGCATTGGCTATGCTGCATAATTCAGAAGATCTGATTAGAATGTCAAATTCCAGATGATTAGAGCAGAGCTCATACTGTAGTTCAGATCTATAAAAAGAGAAATAAAACGAAATCTAAAAATTATGGAGGTGTTTCATTACAGAGTATTCTAGGTAAGATTTATGCAAGCATACTTGAAACAAAAAAAAATTGTGAAAGAGAAACTTGGAGAAGAACATGCTACATTCAGACAAAATAGTTGAGAAATCATGGGAAACAAGGGAATTTATTATTATTATTATTATATGGTATCCCCATGAATTCCAGAGACTCATCATGGGAGACCTAAACTAACTATTATGTATACAAAACTTATCATTATCATACCTCTCCTTAAACTCATTCACTGTCAGAAAACTTGCAACTAATTCTAGCGATCTATTCCACTCATTCACCATTCTCCATGCAAAACATTTGGTCCACACACTCCTACTAATCACTCTCTTACACCACTTCTATGGATGGCTAGTTCTCTATTTGTCATATATTGAAAAATTCCCTTTGCATCAATTTTATAAATCCCCTTTAATATCTTAAAAGTTTCTATCATGTCCCCTCTTTTTCACCTGTCAGCAAAACTTTACAACCACAAACCTATCCTCATAGGAAGCTGATGACACAATCTGTGGAACAGACCTGTATCATCAGCTTAGTCACTCATCTCTGAATCTTCTCTATCACCTCTTCTTGCAAAGAAACCCAAGTGACCAAATCTGTGCACAGTAGTCAAAATGAATCATAATCTTATAAAGAGGGATAATAATTTCCCTGTCTTTACTTGTTAGCATATTTTAACATCGAAGTAATCCTTTACGTCATTTTACCAACTTTCGTGATATGCCCTCTGGACTTCAACTCTCTGTCCACCATTATCCTGAAGTCTCTAGCCCCATCAATTTCCTGCAATCAAGTACCATCAGTATGATACATCATATGTAACATTTTCAACCCGAAGTGCATAACCTTACCTTTTGCAACATTAAATTAACAATCATTATCCTTTGCCAAAAATGCCAATTTATTTTAATCGTTCTGCAGGATATCTACATTACCTTTATCAACTATTGCTCTCTCCTCAGTTTTACATCATTCAGCAAACAATTGAATATCCCCTCTTAAATCTTACTCTATATCATTGATATACAAATTAAAGAGTAGTGAAGTTACTACACCAATCTGAAGTACTCCACTTCTCATTATCATTCACCTATTTTCACTCCAGCATATGCTACTCTCTGGTGTCTGTTGTCAGCCACCTCCCTATCCATGCAACTAGCTTCATATCCATTGCCATTTGCTCCACCTTTTGCAGGTCCAGCTGGAGGTTTTGCGAGGCCTCGGGAAAACGTTATTAGTGGGGTCCCAAAATATTTGCAAAAAATAATTTTTTAATTGAAAAATCATATAATTTTATTAAACATACGAGTGTGGTCTGAAAAGTTCTCAGCCTCGACAATAGATGGCAACACTTTCGGCAAGTTTTTTTTTTTTCCTAAGTTGGTACATCTGTCATAAGCATCCATGTGAAATTGCAAGTCATTCTATCAAGTAGTTTGTTTTATATAGCTGTCTGAAGCAAAAGTGTTGCTGTTTGTATCCCTTGAAATGGATAAAATTGAGTTCTGTGCAGTTATAAAATTCTTTGTAAAAGAAGGTTTAACAGCAAAAGAAATTCATTTGAAGTTCATAAAAGTTTATGGGCACTCTTCTCCTTCGTTTTTGATAATTAAGAAATGAGGCTGCTGAGTTTAAAAGTAGCTGTAGCAGCCTTGAAGATGATCCACGTGAAGGACTTCCAAAAAGTGTAACAACACCAGAAATCATTGATCAAGTGCATGATATGGTATTGGATGGCCAGCGAGTCAAAGTGCGTGAAATTGCTGAGACTATAGGCATTTCAAAAGAATGTATAGGATATATTTTGCATGAAGAATTGCAAATGAAAAAGCTTTGCACAAGATGAGTGACACACTTGCTCACAGCAGATCAAAAATGCACTCGCATGAAAATCTCTGAACAGTGCTTGGAGCATTTTAACAAGAATAAAACTGATTTTGTGTGTCAGTTTATTACTATGGATGAGACTCGGAATGGTGAATCCCATTACACACCAGAATCCAAACAGCAGTCAGAACAGTGCACAGAAGTCGGTTCCATTAGCAGGAACGGTCATGGAATCGGTGTTTTAGGATGCTAAAGGCATTTTATTATTATTATTATCTTTTTATCATACACACAGCTCATCATACCGTGTTTTAAACAAACTCAAATTATCTGCACATACACTTTCAGGCAAGGTATTCCAATCATTTACATCTTCATGAAAAAACCGTGCTTCTCACTCCCCTACTACTCACACCCTCTTTATACAGTTTCCAGGGATGACCTCTGGTTTTACTCTGTAGAACTTCTCCAGCATTGATCCTATAACAATCCCTTATAGGATCAATGTTATAGGATCAACTTGTAGGTCTCTATCATATCTCTCCTCTTCCTCCTGTCCACCTGTTATATTTTATTCACTTTCTTTACTTTCAATATACCTTCAATATCTCATCCTTGTGTTAATCAATTTACTTTATTTCTGACTTAAACTGATTACCCTGATAATCCTATCTTAACACAAGCTGTGGTGCTAAACTACAAAGGCTATCTATCTACTTGGCTGACTACTTAGAGTAACCGCGTGTATTGAACTCTCGGATAAAGGTCCTATTTCCTTAACCAGGGAACTTCTCTCAGAAATTATACAGAGGTGATTATCCCAACGCTTATCCTTCAGCACCTAATTATCTACTAATTATACTCAATGATGTTTGCAATCGTGGCCTATAAATATTCAATTATTCTCCGCATTAGGTTCCGAATTTATCAGCGATGAGTTGAATTCAGACACAGGCTAATTTCAGGTTAAAACATAAAGAACGTTTATTAAGATCACTAAACTGTACATAGTTACATTCATTCTCACTATTAGATTAAAGTCATACTCAGGTGAGGAGCTATCATTGATATTTAGAACTCAATTGGAAATTTAACATGGGCTTCTTTTAAGATTCCACTCATTTGACTGTACAAAATACATCATCAATTTCCTGACATGTACCCTCAAGTGGTGTACAGGATAAGATAGTACTACATGAAAAACGTACATCATTTCTAACTTCCTATCTACAATTTTCCTCCAGATCAGTCTGTTACTTGTCAAGACTCCAACATTATCAGGTCTTGTATTTCTATCGTCTAAGGCACTTTGTACTGTATCAATCCATCTATATCTTGGTCTTTCTCTGGGTCGTTTTCCTGCCAACCTGGCGGAGAACACTTGTTTTGCTAATTTTTCCTCACCAATTCTGTTTAAGTGACCATACCACCTGAGATTAGCTCAGCTAACGCATTTCTGGATGCTGACAATGTCAAGGTCTTTCCTAATATCCTCGTTTTTAATATGATATTGCCATTGATGCCATCTGTTCACACCTCTAATCTTTCTCAGAACTCTCATTTCCATGGTCTCTAGTCTTTGGTCAAGTGTTTTACTTCTGACCCAGCTCTCAGATCCATAAGTTAAAACTGGTTTGAACACTGTCTTATATAAGCTAATTTAGTGCTCTGACTAATTTCTCTCTTATTCCATATGAATTTATTCAATTGACTTCCTACCATACCAGCTTTGTTGATTGTGTTGTCTATTTCCATATTTAATTTACCATCTTCAGTAAAAATCATGCCTAAGTAGCTGAAATGTTTTACTTGTTCCACAGGTTCCCCGTTCACAACACAGTTGACATTTTCAGCAATTCTACCTATTTTCATTGTCTTTGTCTTTTTAATGCTGACCTTCATACCATATCTATTACAACAGTTATTCAATTTAGTCAGGGAATCTTGCAAACTTGTAGCAGATTTATTTAGAAGTATAACATCGTCCACATAAAGCAAAGAGCTGACATTAACGTCTCCAATTCTGATATCATGTTTAATACCACTTTCCTTCATAATGTGATCCATATAGATAATGAATAACAGAGGGGATAATGTACATCCTTGTCTCACACCAGATTTAACATTGAACCATTTTCCTGTACTTCCTTCAATTCTAACTGCTGGCTTACAACTCAAATACAGACTAAGTATTGCTTGATATAATGCCCCATTGACACCATATAACTGTATTGTATTGAATAGCTTCTCTCTTGGCACCTTGTTATATGCCTTTTCCAGATCGACAAAACTTAAATACAGATCTTGGTTATATTCCCATGCTTTCTCAACTATTTGTCATAAAGTGAAGATCTGATCCTGACAGCCTCTATTTGGCCTGAATCCTTGATATTCACCAAGCTTTTCTTCCACGATTCTTCTCAACCAATCATCAGGAATTTGTCCCTCTGTCCAGGCCTTCTGAACTATGCAGTGCAGCCACTGTAAGACTTTTATACCACCATACTTCAACATTTCTGGTCGAATATCATCCACTCCTGCTGCCTTTCCACATTTCAAGCCTTTGATGGCTTCAAGTATGGGTATGTATTCCTGACTACATGCATGGGCAGTGTTTTTTACCACTGTGCTATCATCACTGCTAGTTTCTTTTAGCAGTTTTTCAAAGTAATTACTCCATACTTCAAGAATATCTTTTCCTCCTGTTTTCATGTCACCTTTATCATCTCTAACTCCTTTTACAGCACTCTTTGCTCCATTTCTAAGCTTCTTCAACAACCTCCAGAATATCTTACCACCTTCTTGATATTTATTTTCTATGTTCTTGCCAAAGTCATCCCATGACTTTTGTTTAGCTAATTTAAACACTGTATTTCACTTTCTTACATTTGTCTCTGTATTCTATAAGAGCAAAAGCTGACTTATTTGCCAGGAACTTTTGATATGCTTCCTTCTTTTCCTTCACTTCCTCTTTAACTTCCTGTGTCCACCATGGAGTTCTGATTTTTCTATCCTTGCAGACAACCTCACCACATGCCTCTCTGGCTGAATCAATCAGGGTTTCTTCAAGGCTTGCCACTGAATCTCCAAGGTTTGGTTCCTGTTCTCAAACTCTTTCATTTTTTCTTCAATAATCTTTGTGTATTTTAGTCTACAGTTCACATCTGAGAGCTGCTCAACTTTTATTCGCTTTAAAACTTTCTTACATGTTATTCTTTTCAATATGAAATTCAATTTTATCCTGCTCAAGACTAAATAGTGATCACTTCCAATTTCAAATCCTCTGTACACTGTGGTGTCCTGCACCATGGAGAAAATATCACTATCATCAATAACATAGTCAATGAGACTTTTCTTATTCCTTGCCTCTTCTCTCTCCATGTGAATTTGTGCACATTTTAATGTTGGAACATGGTGTTAGTAATAACCAGTCCATGTCCTGAGCATTAATCCAACAGGTATTTGCCATTATTATTAGCTTTGCTCTTTTCTCCGAATTTTCCCAAAATATTTTTGTATGTCTGACAATCATTTTCTACTCTGCTATTTAGTTCTCCAACAAGGACCAAATTTTCCTTTTTCATTGTGTCAGTTGCTTTTTCTAAAGCATCAAAAAATTCCTCCACTTCTACCTTAGTAGAACCTTCTGTGGGACCATAGGCACATATAAGTCTCATTGACCAATTCCCCATTCTGATATCTGCCCACATCACTCTACTTGAGACTGCCTGCCATTCAAGAAGATTGGCCTCGTATTTTGTGTTGAATACTATGGCTACTCCTTCTTTTCCTTGATTGTCATTTCCTGAATATAACATTTTGTATTTATTGCTCAGAAAGATCTCACCAGTTTTTGTCTTTTTTTTTTGTTTTAGTCACCCCTATTATGTCGATCTGGTACTTATCTAATTTTTCAGCTAGCTCCATTTCTTTGCCATTCAGGCTTATGTTGATAGTACTGATCTTTAACTCTGGTGATGTTGAGTTGGGGTGTGCTTTCAGATTTATTCCAGTAGCTGACTTTTTGCTGTTCGCCCTGGTTCAAAAATTTGATATATGTACAAAATACATATATCAAATCTCTAATCTTCTCAATTTATCCTATCATGCTGTGTTAAAGGCTACAAATCATAATTATCACACTCTACCTAATTCACAATCTGAGACAAAGATACCTATAGAGCTAGACCATTGCAGTTAACGCTAATCACCTAAAGTTCCTCACTAGAATGTTCGTTCACACTTAATACTTAACTGTAATTCACATACCTATGCCTATAGAGCCTATAGGTATAGGCTCTATAGGCATAGAGCCTATACCTATAGGCTCTATGCTAGCCCTTTTTATTTCTCACCTTTAGTGCCCTCTTTTTTCTTACCAATCTTCACCCGACACTCACCTTCTTTTACCGCTAGTCCATCCGAGTCACTGCGTTTCCTTAGGTCAGCGTGTTCTGCGAATCTGAGCGTTAGCCGCTTTTTGATAATTTACACTGCCACAAGCGTAACGCTTGCCCAAGCACCTTGAACGTTAGATTACATACGTTTCACATAGAACATATTATGGCCATTACAATTAACTAAAACATAATTCTTCACACAGAATAATTGCCATTTTTGATTCATGCTTTGTATCATTATATAAATTATTCATTCTATATACCCCTTTTACAATCAGTTTCTATACTAAAGCTCAAGTATCTCTTAATTGTTTTCCAATTCTTGTTGAATCCTGAATAAATCAAATTTAAAAATAAAATTTTCCATTCAAGATTCAACACACCAGACTCTGCAAGTTGCATCTTCTCAATCTTTCCTCATACTCGACATTCCAGAGGTTAGAAACTACCTTAGTCAGTTATCTCTGGACCCTTTCCAACATCTCTTCGTCCTTCTGAAAACCAGGTGACCAAATTTGGGCACAATAGTCGATGTGTGGCTTAATCAAAGCCTTATACAATGGAACAAGAATCTCCCTACTTCTACAAGTTTTGTTTATTAATTATCTTGAAAAGGGTAAGACAATAACCGAGGAATATTATTTCGATCTTTTAACTAGACTAGATGAAAAAATTCATGAGAAGAGACCCGATTTACAGAAGAAAAAAATCATCTTTCATCAGGACAATGCACCTGCCCACAAAGGTGTTTTGGCAATGGGAAAATTAAGGGATCCACACTATGAATTATTGGAACATCCACCCTATTCCCCAGATTTGGCTCTCTCTGACTTCTATCGCTTCCCAAAACAAACTCTTCCTCACTGGTCAGCGTTTTTCTCTGAATCAAAAGTGATTGTAGCTATAGAGGGATATTTTGCAGATCTTACTGAGAACCACAACAGGGACGGGATAATGGTGCTGGAGCATCGCTGGAATAAATGTATTAGTCTTAAGGGAGATTATGTTGAAAAATAAAAATAATTTTTAAATTATAAATTCGTTTTTTCATTGTTAGGCCGAGAACCTTTCACACACCCTCGTAATTTACAAACATTAAATGCATATAGTTATATATAAAATATTTCCCATATCAATACATCTCTGAAACATCAAAAATTCTATTATCAAATTTTCTTAGAAATTTGAAAGTGCATGGCCTCGGTCTGAGGCCTAAAAACCTAACCGGCCCTGAACTTTTGTAATAGTTTCCCATGTGATATTCTGTCAAATAAATTTGCAAAGTCCAGCAATATCATGGTGTAGCCATTTCCTTTATCCATTTCTACTGTCACTTTATAAGTTTAATTTGAAAGTCAACAGTTAAAATTGAAGTAGTATACAGAAAGTTTGTTTAATGTAAAATCAGGTATGATACTAGGATTTGCACTATCTATCTCTCTCCTCTCTTATTCATCACTCTATAATGAAAGAAAGTGACCATAAACATGATATCAGGATTAGAGACAAAGCTTAGCTCTTTGCTTGATCCAGTGTGAATCTCCAGAATTCTTTAATTAAATTAAATAACATCTGTAACAAATTTGCATAAAAATTAGCAATAAAAAGGCCAGAAGTATGAAAACAGGCAGGAATATGAAATGTTCACTGAATTTTTAATGGAGAACCTATTGAACAAATACGATATTTTAACTATTTAGGCACAATTTTTAGTGAAGATGGCAAATTAATTATGGAAATAGATAACAGAAGCAAAGCTAGTATAGTGAACCATTTGAATAAATGGTTCATCACTATACTAGCTTTGTAACATTTATTGATGGAATAAATTTAGCCAAAACACTCAACTATTAGTATTGAAGACATTGTTCCAATCAGTTAATGATAATGGATTAATTAATTGATTTCTGATCAGAACATACTAGTCATCACTAATATCATGTTCCAACATAAAGATGTTCACCAATTTCTATGTAGAGAAGACACAAAAACAAGCATATGTCATTCACTATGTTACTGATGGCAGTATTCATGCTAGTTCTGGATACAAGAATTTACAGGGGATTTGTAATAAGAAATAATCACCATATAGTTTTGAGCATGATAAAAATGAATCATATTCAAAAGTATGATGTGATAAGAATGTAAGAAAGTTAAAATGATTCAAGTGGATCAGCTTTCAGAGATGATCTACAGTTCACTTCTGAAAGTTGATCCTTGAGAATGAGAACTGCAGTTCTTATATTTGAGATTTTCTTTTCAGGTTTTACGGAATATGCCAGATGAATCTACATTTTCTCTAGAAGTTATAAAAGGTAAGATTATAAAATACTCTGTTTTGTTGCTAGTTTATTACTCTGAAATGTGCAAGTAATGCAGAAGCAAATGGATATAACCAAGATAATTGATCATCGTCATTTATTGTGTGCCCTCTTCTCACATGCTGTGATGTTCAACGTAGTTTCAGAATTCCTTACTAGTTTCCTATCAACAATTTTCTTCCTCATTGGTCGCTTATTAATGAATAAGAGAGTTTAAAAGGCTTCAGCTTGGAAGAGAAAATTATTAAAAGAAGAGATAATAATATCGATTACCTATCTTTCTTATCTTGCTATGTCATTTCGCTTATTGCAGCCACCGAAGGGGGAAAGCTAGCCCCAATAGGTGCCGGTCCCAAGCCTGGATAAATGCCAAGGGTTGATGTCAGGAAGGGCATCCGGTCATAAAACTTCACTGCCAGCTCTAGTTATGATCAAATGATTCGAAAAGAAAGTGATACAAGGGCTAGGGCGTACCCCTTAAGTGACGTGCAGCCACATCGCCCTACAGCTGCGAGAAGTGGACAAGGGCTACCGCATCAAGGGTGGGTGCAGTTAAAGAAGCGAGCCCAGCAAGTGGAGAGAATGTTGCAAGTGGGAACATTGAATGTTGGAAGCATGACTCTAAGGGGAAGAGAGGTGGCAGACATGATGAGGAAAAGGAAGTTGGCCATGCATAAAGGAAAATCTTTATGCGTGCGGAAACAAGGTGGAAGGGGGGAAAAGGCGAAGGAACTAGGAGATGGGTATAAATTGTTCTACTCTGGAGCGAATAAAGAGGGAAGAAATGGTGTCAGAATTGTGGTGTGTAGCAGGACGAAGGCGAAGTACTGGAAGTGAGTAGGAGGAACGACAGGATCATGCGAATGAAACTGGGTCTTGGAGAAGAGTAACTGGTCATCTTATGTGTATATGCTCCACAAGTTGGCTGTACAGCAGAAGAGAAAGATGAATTCTGGAATGTGCTAGATGAAGAAATGAGGGAACTGGAAGAAAACGAGATGGTGATTGTCGGAGGAGACTCGAACGGACACATAGGGAGACAGAATAGGGACTGTGAAAGGGTGCATGGCAGCCATGGAGTGAGAATGATGAACCAGGAAGGAGAGAGGATTTTGGACTTCGCAGTAGCTTTTGATCTGGCAATTGTGAACTCCTTTTTCTGTAAGAGGGAAGAGCATTTGATAACATTTAGAAGTGGCAACAACAATCCACAGATTGACTACATTTTGACTAGAAGAAAACATCTTAAGGCAGTAACAAATTGTAAGGTAATCCCAACAGATCAAGTGGCACAGCAACACCGGCTGCTGTGTGCAAACTAAAATAAGGTCGAAGATAAGAATCTTTGGAAGCCATGGGAGGAAGACAATTAAGTGGTTTCGCTTAAAAGAAGAGAGTGGGAAGAACCGTTTTAGGGAGAATGTGTTATAGAGGATTTTGGATGGGCTAGAAAGCAGAAGTGGGACGAATCAAGAGTGGAAGAGGACAGAGGAGAGTACAGAGAGAAAAAATGAGAAGTCAAGAGAGTTGTTGCACAGGGCGAAGGCCATGGCATATCAAGATCTTTATGATCGATTAGAAACAAAGGAAGGACAGAGAAAGATTTATCGATTAGCAAAATATAGAAATAAGGCATCAAAGGATATTGTACATGTGAGGCAGATCAACAACTCTGGAGGAAGGGTATTAAGTAGGGATGTGGATGTAAGAAACAGATGGAGAATATACTTTGAAGGGCTTTTGAATGAAGAAAATGCAAGGACTCACAGAGAAGATGAGGAGCCTTATGAGGGGATGGTGCAGAACATTAGTAGAGTGGAAGTGAAGGAGGCTATAAAGAGGATGAAGAATGGAAAATCCATGCCTCCACTGGGCCTTGACAGGATCCCAGTGGAGGCATGGAAGACACTGGGGGGAAGAGGAATTGACCTCCTGCTGTAGGACCTGTTAATAAAAGTCTGTCAACAGGAAAATATACCCAAGGAATGGAGGGAAAGTACTCTTGTCCCCATCGACAAAAGTAAAGGGAATGCACAAGACTGTAAGAATTACAGAGGAATAAAGTTGATGTCGCACACAATGAAAATCCTAGAGCAGGTTCTTGATGGAAGACTGAGGAAGGAGGTGGAGATTGCAAAGGAGCAATTTGGCTTCATGTCTGGTCGATCGACGACAGATGCTATCTTTGGGTTACAACAGATGATGGAAAAGTTTCGAGAGAAGTAACAGGGGCTAAATCTGGTATTTATTGATCTGGAAAAAGCATATGATAGAGTGCCAAGGCAAGAAGTCTGTAGGTGTCTGAGGGAGAAGAAGGCACCAGAGAAATATGTCAGGCTGGTGCAGGAGATGTACAGAAATGTGAAGACAAGAGTTTGGACCTGCCTGGGGGAGAGAAGTTTTCCAATGACAGTTGGCTTGCATCTAGGGTCAGCATTAAGTCCGTTCCTGTTTAATATTGTGATGGAGGTGGTGACTGAGGAGGTGAGAGAAGACACGCCTTGGACTATGTTGTATGCAGATGACATCGTACTGTGTGTGGAATCAAGAGAAGTGGTGGCTAAACTGGAAAGTTGGAGGAAAGTACTGGAAGAGAGTTATGAGGCTGAGTAGAAGTAAGACAGAGTATATGTGTTGCAAAGTGGATGGCAGCCAGGAGACAGATCTGGAGCTGGAAGGAAATGTCATCAGGAAGGTCAGTGACTTTAGATACTTAGGTTCAACAATAAGAGGATGGTGAATCTGAGAAGGAAGTGGGATGGAGGAACTGGAGGGAGAGAGAGATGGGTGGAGTGCTATGCGATAAGAGGGTGCCGATCAATCTAAAAGGCAAAATCTACAGGAGAGTAGTGAGACCAGCTATGACGTATACTATGGAGACTGTGACCCTGAGGAAAAATAACATTGGCAGGATGGAGGTAGCGGAGATGAGAATGCTTAGGTCGATGTGCAGTGTGACCAGAAAGGATCGTCTGAGAAATGACTATGTAAGGGGAATGGTGAAAGTTATGAACTTAGGAGCAAGTTCATAACTTGCTCCTAAGGAGGCAAGGTTGAGATGGTTTGGTCATGTGATGAGGAGGGAGGAAGAGTATGTGGGAAGAAAGGTCATACGGATGGATGTGCAGGGGAGGAGGAAGTGCAGGCAGCCAAAGAAGAGATGGAGGGAGATGGTGGAGGATTTCTTGAGGATGAAGAACTTGGATGTGGTTACAGCCCAAGACAAGAAGTTGTGGAGGAGACTCACTACAAACAGCAACCCTACTTAAGTGGGAAAAGCTGCAGAAGAAGAAGAAGAAGATGAAGAAATATCCATTATTATGTTTATATCAAGCAGACAAATATTTGCCTTTGTAACTTTAAACATTTATGAAAATGACAAAGAGGTTATGAAAATAAAAATCTTCAGTATGAGAGTTTGCCTTGGAGTTTCATTAATTAAGATGTAAACTCTCTCTCTAGAAGCCCAATTAATAACAAGAATTCTGGGCCTGGCTGAATATAAGTGAACATATCCAATATTTCAGATTTCAAAAAATCCAAGTCTTGTTTTATTGTTTTAGTACTCTACTAGCATGTTATCATAAGATGATAAATGTGTTAGATAATGTATTTAA
This sequence comes from Typopeltis vanoorti, assembly GCF_054136105.1. Classification (NCBI taxonomy): domain Eukaryota; kingdom Metazoa; phylum Arthropoda; class Arachnida; order Uropygi; family Thelyphonidae; genus Typopeltis; species Typopeltis vanoorti. The sequence continues at coordinate 21,908,154 of NC_143571.1, forward strand.
TATATTACGTCATGATAGGTTGGTGTACAAGTTGCAGAGGATTGGAATGGATATCATGATTGATTAGATAGATTGGAGATTGGCTGTCTGAATGATATGCAAGTTCTATATTATTATCATTATATGGGCAAATACATTGAGTCTATAGACTCATCAAGGTAGACCTCCTAAATATTATATAAGCCAAGCACCATCCAATATTTGTGCAATATCTATCATGTTTCAGGTTTTCATCACAACTGACTCTAGGAACTTATTCCACTCATTCACCATTCTCCATTCAAAAAATCTAGTCCTCATTTCTTTGCTAATGACACTCTCGCTCATTTTCTAAGTAGGGCCCTAGTTCTCACACGACCAAACCTATTCGGAAGGATTTCTCTGTATTAATCCTCTAAAAGTTTTTCATTGATTGTATATCTCAATCATATCACCCTTTTTCCATTTATCAGCCAATTTCTGTAACCCACAAATCTTCAACCTATCTTCATAAGGTGCATTCCACCACCATCTTGGTTACATGCCTCTATATCCTCTCTACCTCCTCCTCATTCCCAAGAAACTCAAGTGAGTGAACAGATCTGTGTGCACAGTGATCAAGATGGGATTTTATCAAGGGCTTATGAAGAGGTATAATAACTTGCTTATCTCTGCTCATCAGGATGTTCTTCAGTAACAAAGTAATCCATTGAGCTGTTTTAGTCACTAACACATCCAAATCCCTGGCTTCATCAATTTCGCAGAGTACGGTTCCATCAATATGGTATAGAGATGGTAATTTTTGCACCGAGTCGAATTATGGTGGTTTATATGAGTTGGTGGCAGCTGGGCAATTGTTCAAGTTCATCTTCGAGGTTTACTGCAAAGGTGAGCTCTGTGAGAGTATTGGTGCTCAAGGTTACCCTGTGAGGAGGCTACACTTTCGATGTGTACTTGTCACGTGAAGCTGAAGGTGTCCACCACACAACCCCTACCTCAGCCCGACTCTGCCTCACACCTCTCACAGCCATCATCTCTTCCTGTCCCCAAGAGGCTCCTGACAAACATCGAGCCAGATCAGATACACTGACACTAAAAGGAAGAAGCAATGTAAGGATGAGGCAGATAGCACTGTAGCTGTAAGTACCATGAACCACAAGTGCCAGTACTATCCTCAAGTGGAAGGCCCCAGCATGTGCTGCAGTGCTGGCAAGATGCAGCTCCCACCCTTTGAACCTCTTCCCAAGCCTCTTTACAGCCTGGTAATGGACAGCCACCCCAAGCACGTCCACTTCATGGACCATGTTCAGAAGTATAATGGCTGATTCAACATGATATCATTCGGGACCAAGAAGGTTCTACAAGATGGCTTCATACCAACCTTCGAAGTTCAGGGGCAGGTGTATCACTTGGTAGGAAGTCTGCTGCCATCATCTCAACAGGAAGCCCAATTCCTGCAAATCTGTTTCGTGGGCGAGGATGAAAGGTAAGTGCACTTGAAGTGCAGCAATTTTCTTGATGTCAAACAATTGCAGAGGATGCTACATGATATCAACAGATACATAAAGGACCTGAACACTGCCCTGGACAAGGTACCTCCAGCCTGCAAGAAGTTCAAAGTTGTCATCCATGCAGATAGAAAGCCTGCTGGTGCTCATGCTTCAATGCACCAACAGCAAATGAGGTATCTCTGGTGATTGTTAGTCAGCAATTTGAGCAGTGGGACATCGTGGTGCAGAGTCACGACAACACACTGCTGTGCATCAGTGAGATCCACTGGTCATACAACTTCCTGCAGTACCCATTCCTGTTCTGCCATGGTGAGGATGGGTACTCTGTTGCCCTGCTTCAACTCAACCCCCGAGACCAAGTTTCCCCTCAAGAAGACAGTCTTCACAACGAGCTTCTATTCCTATTGCATCATGGTCAGGCAAGGGGAGGTCAACCACATGGTGTACTTCTGCTCCCTCTTCAGTCAATTTTTGGTTGGCATGTATGCCAAAAATAGAAACTGAGAGGTTGAACTACCTTAGGAACAACCAGGTACAGCTGAGGGCAGACAACTACATTCATCTGAGGAATGCCATGGGGAGGCAGGATTCTGATGCTGCTCAGCTGGGGCAAATGGTGGTGCTCCCATCATTCTTCACTTGGGGGGGGGATCTCGCTGCATGCATTAGCAGATTCAAGACGCCATGACATACGTCAGCCACCACAGCCATCCTGATCTGTTCATCACTTTCATCTGTAACTCCAGGTGGAAGGATATCACAGATGCACTGCTGCCTGAGCAAAAGTCTCACGATCGTCACGACATCATAACCAGGGTGTTCCATCTCAAGAGGAAGAAGTTGATGGCTCTTTTGAACAAGGGCAGTCTGTTTGGGGGAGTGCAGTGCATCATATACTCTGTGGAGTGGCAAAAGCATGGTCTGTCTCACATTCACATCTTGCTGTGGCTAGAGCAGCGCATCTTTCCTGACATGATCAACATCATCTGTGTCGAAATACCTGTCCCTGAGCAAGACCCTCTCCTTCACAACATTGTCAAGGCCAAAGATTCATGGGCCCTGTTGCAGCTTGAACCACAATTCACTCTGCATGAAAGGAAGCAGCTGCAGCAAGAAGTACCCCCTCCCAGCCAATTCTCAAGGACACTCAGACAGGAGACAATTGATACCTGCAATATTGGAGGAAGTCTCCAGCTGACGGTGGCTTCACTGTAGAAATTGGAATAGAGCTGGACAACTGCTGTGCGATGCGCTACAACCCTGTCCTCTCATGTATTTTTGATGCTCACATCAATGTGGAATTATGCAACTGTGTCAAGTCCAAGTACATTTGCAAGTAGTACGTGAACGTGAAAGACACTCTCTCAGAGAACATTACATGGAAGGTGGAGAAGGAGTTGCAAGGCAGTGCACAGCAGGTGATGGACGAGGTATACAACAAATGCCTGGTGCTGATTGAGGATGCAGTGTTGGAGGACAGGACTTGCCACAGTACAGCCTGCCTCAACCAACAAGGTCTGAAGGAGTCTTGGGGAACAGGGGACTATCTGAGGGAGACCAGTTATGACACCACTTGCAAGCAAGATGGACTGTGCTGCATTCAAGCTGCCCCTCAACCTCATCCATGCAGAAACATCCCTGTTCAGCATCTCAAAACAAAGCAACATGGCCAAAGTGCTGTGGGACTGTAAGCTCATTGTTTGGGATGAGAGCACCATGGTGCACAAGAGGGAGGGGGGATTTGAGGCACCGAGCATAACTCTCAAAGACATCAGGAGGCAATGATGGAGTGATGGGGGTTACCGTGCTGCTGGCTGGACACTTCTGGCAGACTCTGTCAGTAGTGCCAAGGGGAACTCGATCTGGTGAGGTTAAGGCATGCATCAAGGTGCCATATCTATGGCCCCTCATCTGAAAACTCTCTTAGGAAGAATGTGAGGGTCCACTTGAGAGGCGATGTCTCCATTGGGAAATTCTCCGAACTTCTACTCAATATAGGGAATGGAGAGTATTCTGAGTCCAAAGGAAAGGTGGCCATCCCTGCAGACCTCACAGTCAGGATATACCCTGATATTGCCGATATCAAGGAGAGGTCTATGGACTGGCTGTGTGAGCATGCCATTCTGACCCCCGAGAACAACAAGGCTGCCATCATTAATGATACTCAACTCGTTCGAATGGGCAGAAATGGAGTATAGGTCTGTGGACTCGGTGGTGCAAACGGATGATGCGGTCCACTACCCTGTGGAGTTCCTCAACCCTCTCCTGGCTTCCCAGCCCACAAGCTTTTCCTCAAATTGGGGGCTCCAGTGATGTTGCTGTGGAACCTCAACCTGCCCAAACTCTGCAATACCACCAGGCTGTGAGTGAAGGCCTTCCAGAGAAGAAATATCATCAAGGTTCACCAGCTGTGCTCAGGGTGGGGGGGGGGGGGTCTGATGTTCAGAGATAGAAGTCAGAGGGAGCCAAATCTGGGTAATAGGTGGATGTTCCAGCAATTCATAGTTCAGATCCCTTAAATTTCCCATTGCCAAACACCTGTGTGGGTAGGTGCATTGTCCTGATGAAAGATGATTTTTTTTTCTTCTGCAAACCAGGTCTCGTCTCATGAATTTTTTCGTCTAGTCTGGTTAAAAGATTGGAATAATATTCCCTAGTTATTGTTTTACCCTTTTCAAGATAATTAATAAACAAGGTGCCTTTAGCATCTGAAAACACTGATGCCATGACCTTTCCTGCTGATGGAACCGACTCTGTCTTCTTTGGCATAATAAATCGATGCACAAAATCAGTTTTATTCTTGTTAAAATGCTCCAAACACTGTTCAGAGATTTTCATGCGAGTGCATTTTTGATCTGCTTTGAGCAAGCGCGGCACCCATCTTGCACCAAACTTTTTCATTTGCAATTCTTCATGCAAAATATATCCTACACGTTCTTTTGAAATGCCTATAGTCTCAGCAATTTCACTCACTTTGACTCACCGGTCATCCAATACCATAGCGTGCACTTGATCAATGATTTCTAGTGATTTTACACTTTTTGATGCCCTTCGCATGGATCATCTTCAAGGCTGGTATGGCCACGTTTAAACTCAGCAGTCCATTTCTTAATTGTCGTAAACAAAGGCGAAGAGTGCCCGTAAACTTTTATGAACTTTGAATGAATTTCTTTTGCCGTTAAACCTTCTTTTACAAAGAAATTTATAACCGCACATACTCAATTTTATCCATTTCAAGGGATACAGACAATTTCACATGGATGCTTATGACAGACGTACCAATTTAGAAAAAAAAACTTGCCGATAATGTTGCCATCTATGGTCGAGGCCGAGAACTTTTCAGACCACCCTCGTATAGGTAACTGTAAGCAGGAATGATTTTATTATGTCTTGAATGAAATTGTCTCAATTTGTAAATATGGTCTTCTATAACCAGTTTTTGGAAACAGTTACGTCTATATATATTTTATCATCTTTCTCACCAGTACTTAATATGGTATTGTTTTCTATTTTCTAGTTTAAAGTAATTATTATCAAATTAATGAAAGGAAATTATTCGCCCCTAAATATATTGTGATTTTTAGTCTTGTCAAATATAGTACTCAAGAATTTATGAAACTTGATTTGTGTGTAAACATCCCTTTTTTTAATTAAAAGTATGTATAATCAATAAATCTTTAATTAACTGCATCAGTATCACTGATTTGAGTTTCTAAGTTTGTAATCTTTTTATTTCTTGGATCATATGATCCATTCGATTTGACATTGTCTTATTATGAAGTTTATAAGTATGCATTTTGGAAGAAGAGTTATGATTATTTACTCGATCCTTTAATTTTTTAATAACTTATTTTCCACTCCATAATTGCCATTGTCAGTTGATTTAAATTCATTCTCTGGTGGATCCTATCATCATAAATGATACCTAAAGGATACCAAGCTATTTCTTTATTTAAAGCTTTTATAACTTCCAACTGCGACAACAAAGATACTGTAGTAATGAATTTGTTTCTGGATACAACTTTATAATAATTTGGCTTAGTTTTTTCAGTGCATATCTAACATTGATATTTGAAATAATTTTTCTGAAATCAATGAATCCAAATAAATATCTCAACAGAATCACCACAATTTAATTTTATTACAATTTTTTATTACCATCATCTTTTACTGAATATTTCATTATATTATTATTATTATTATTATTATTGTTCCGGGAAACTCCAAGGAGTCGACAGACTCATCGAGGGAGGCCCTAACATCATGTCTGGAACAACTATTCAACATTTACACAGTATCTATCATATCTTGCCTTGAACTCATTCACGGTCGTAGCACCCACAACAGACTCTGGAAGCTTATTCCACTCATTCACCACTCTCCAAGTAAAAAACCTAGCTCTAACACCCTTGTCAACCACGCTCTTGTCCAGCTTCCATGCATGGCTCCTAGTCCTCCCACCACCAGTCATATTTTCAAAAATATCTTCTGGATCAATCTTATAAAAACCCTTCAGTAATTTGAATGTCTCAATCATATCACCCCTCCTTCGTCTATCGTCCAATTTCTGCAACCCACAAATCCTCAACCTATTCTCATAAGGTTCATTCCACAGACCTGCTATCATCTTGGTCACTCGTCTCTGGACCCTCTCCACTTCCTCCCCATCACGAAGAAACCCTGGTGCCCATAACTGGGCACAGAAGTCCAGATGGGGTCTTATCAAGGCTCGATACAGAGGAACAACAACTTGTTCATCTCTGCATGTTAAAGTATTTTTCAGAAGCCAAGTGATTTGGTGAACTGTTTTAGTTACTTTTGCAATGTGCCCCCCTAAACTTCAACTCCCTATCCACCAACACTCCCAAATCCCTGGCCTCATCAATCTCCTGGAGTACGGTTCCACCTATGCGATATACTGCTGCTATTCTTTTCACCCCAAAGTGCATAACCTTACACTTTGCCACATTAAACTGACATCCATTTTTCCTAGCCCAGTCCTCCAAACTATCCAAATCATCCTGTAAAATTTTGACATCCTGTGCACTCACAATTCCTCTACCCAACTTTGCATCATCAGCAAACAAGTGAACACTTCCTCTCAAATCCTTTCCAATATCATTGATGAACAAATTGGAAAGCAGTGGTCCAATAACAGAGCCCTGCGGCACTCCACTAGTCACAAGACGTCTTTTTGACTCCACTCCTGAATAAACCACTCTCTGGTATCTCTCCGTCAACCACCCTCCTATCCATCTTACCAACCCTATATCTATCCCCATCTGCTCCAGTTTACTGATGAGAGTTCCATGTGGTATCCTGTCAAAGGCCTTGGCAAGGTCCAGTAGTATACTGTAAACCCATTACTCCTATCCAGTTCAGCCGTCACTGTGTTATAAAACGTGAGCAAGTTACTGAGGCATGATCTACCCTTCACAAAACCATGTTGTCCCCCATACAATATCCCATTTTCATCTATCCAATCCTGTATTCTTTTCTTGACTAATTTCTCCAAGACCTTGACAATGATTCCTGATATGCTAATCGGTCGGTAATTTACAACAGCAGTCTTGGAACCACCTTTATGCAGTGGAACTATTTTCCCTTCCTTCCACCCGCTCGGGACTAACCCAGACCTGAGACTCAAATTAAACAAAATGGTCAAGGGTACTGACAATTCTTTAGCTGCTTCTCATACTACACGAACTGGTATACCATCCAATCCCACAGATGTATTGACATTGAGGTTATGCAATAGACTACTCACCTCCACTTCATTCACCACAATTCCCGTATAATCTACTGGTTTATTCGTTTCTGCAATGTCACCACCTGGATGATATATTCTTGCAAAGTGCTCACTCAGTAACTCAGCTATCTCAACTGATTCAGTTACCTCCCTACCATCGGCATTCTTTAAAATCATTCTGCCATGTACATTTTTCCTTTTACTTGCTACATACCTAAAAAAACTGTTTAGGATTCTCTTTAGTCTGCATGGCCAATGTTCTTTCGTAATCCTTTTTTGCTTTTCTTACCACACTCGTCACCCTTCTGGCCTGCGCTTTATACCGTTCATGTGCCTGCCGGTCACCTTTCTCCTTAAATTCCCTCCATAGTTGTTTCTTTTTTTGCAGCTCAAACTTAATGGTGTTATTCATCCATTTAACCCCTACTTGATTTATTATTCGGACTCTAGGTATACAGTCAGCCATTGCTTCATGCAAGCACTTCTTAACTACCTCCCATGCACTATCGACTTCTAGTCCTTGCAGTTGTACATGCCATGGCACTGAGCCAATCAATCTCCTAAGCTTGTCATACTTTCCAGCCCGATAATTCCACATGTACCCTGTCTTAATTGAAAATTCTACACCTTTAGCCACCTCCCAAGTCAAGACCCTATGATCACTCTCACCGATTGGTGGCAATGTGGTCATATTTGTTACAGCCAAATCCTCAGATGTAATTACTAGGTCAAGCACTCTCTGACCCCTAGTATTTTCCATTACATGCTGTCGCAGATAGTTATCCCTTAATAACCGCATAAAATCCAATTCCTTCCTCCCGTGTGTCCTCTCCTCACTCCAATCAATGCGACCATAGTTGAAATCTCCCATAATAATCACCCTCCTTCCACTCATTTCTTCTATTTGCTTGTGCATATTATCACCACCATCTTTTCCAACACTTGGTCTATAGCAGCATCCAATTGTATATTTAGTTCTGCTAGCCACAATCTCACACCAAATGGCCTCAAATGTGCTCTTTTCTCTATCCTGCAATTCAACTTCTATTCTCCTTGGCTGTAGCTCATCAGCTATCATCAACAATACTCCTCCCCCCATTTTATTCTCTCTGTCATTCCTGAACACACTATACCCATCACATTCAATCCCACTAGCTATATCATCTACAGTCAGCCATGTTTCACTAATACCAATAACCTGTGGTCTGGAAGTGCCAACCATGGCCAAAAAACTCTTCCTTCTTGTTCCTAATACTCCTAGTATTAGTGTACATGAATTTAAGACCCCCATTAGCCCCAACCCTACCTTGATGCTTTATATTAACTATCCCACTCTGGTTTGTTGTCCTTATTTGCTCTAGCATATTATATTCATTCTTACATTCAACTGCCTCCCTAAGGACTGTATATCTACTCTCCCCCCCTTAACAAATCAAGTTTCCCTGAATTTGCACATCCACTACATTCAGCAACATTTTCTCAAGTCTTCTTGCACCATAACCATTCAGATGCAAGCCATTCATCTTATATAGATCCTTTTCCCCATCAAACTCACTCCACACGTCCACAAATTCCACACCACTCGTCATACATAACCCAGCATAAAGTCATTCGCAATTATGGCCCTCCTTTTAAACATTTCACTGTCATACCGTGGCAAAAGACTAATCATTCTAACTCTCTCACTCTTTTCTTTTGCTACCTCAAACAATTCATTCAGGTCTTCTATCATTTCCATTTTATCTCCTTTCAAATCATTCGTACCTGCCACAACGATCATTTCTTTCACCCTTTCCTTTTGCTCTCTAATAGACTCAGTTACATCCTTTATGGTTGCACCAGGTTGGTACGATTTTGTCAAATCCTCTACTAACACATCTCGTACTAACGAGTCTCCATACAGCACTCTATCCTTCATTTTGTTCATGTTCACATTCATACGCCTATTTTTCCTGTCATACCTTTTATTATTGGTTGGTTCATTCAGTCGACTTTTGTTCATGCACTCTAGCTGCTGTTTTGCCCTTTCTATCGCAACATTCAACAACGCGATCTCATTCAATGCATCTATCTCATCTTTTTTATTCTCTGAGAAACCATTTATACTATCATTCACACTTTCTACATTCACATTCTCATAATTCTCATGTACAACCTTGCCGTTTCTTGTCATATCGGTATTTTCTTCATTCTGAAGTTTGAGAAAAATATCACACTCACGATCCGAAATACATTTCAATTCCTCATTCTCCCTACATTTTCTACACACATTCAATCCTTTATTATCATATATACTTTTATACTATTGTTCTTTGATAACGATGGCAAACCATCATTACTGGCCGCCATTTTCCTTTGTACAGGTGCCATAATTATTGCAACGTGTTTTATCAAATAATAAGTTATACACACCAAAAACACACAAACAGATGCACTAAAATACGCAAGGCAAACAAAACTACACAATATTAACTAATTTTATCAACGATAACTGAAAATAATACTTATCTTATCAGGAGCTTGCACGAACACTACACACTACGATATAACCTTGAACTCAACTGAAAATATATATGATACATTTGATTTTAATCCAGCTAAAAGACTTGTCATTCTTTCTTCAGTTTCTAATGTTAGGTTATCTACTCTATCAAATATTAAAATCTGTTTATCTGATTTGTTCTATATTGATACATCAGATTCAGCAAATAAACATATTTATCATGGAGTAGATGACTAAACACTAGAAACTAAAGATAGAGAGTGACAAGTTTTTTACCTGTAATAAAATCAAATTCATCATATAATGAAAGATTCAGTAAAAGACAACAACATATCAACAACAGCAACAAAAAAAAGAAACGTTAATAAAATCGTGGATTCCATTATGGGAATTCATATCAACAACAGCAACATACATATCAACATCAACAACATATCAACAACAGCAACAAAAAAAAGAAACGTTAATAAAATCGTGGATTCCATTATGGGAATTCAATTTCTTCTAGCATGGTATTACCAATATGCAGTCTGATCATATAAGAATTTCCTTATAACTAATTTACACTGTCATCTCGAAATGAACCATCATTTGTATTTCTGGGCAGAGATAACCACCAGAATCGAAAATATCATCATTTACATCTTTAATATTAAATTCATTATTAGTTGGGTACATCCGTGGAGTTAGAACATTCATTACAGGAGACCCATACAAACCATTATTGACACAATACCTATCATACTTCTCCTTAAACTCATTCGCTGTCAAAGCACATTAATATTTTGTTATTTTTTTTTTTTTTTTTTTTTTTTTGTATGCTGATTCTTGCAAATTTTGCTAATTCTTTATCTTCAATAAGCTATTTATCCTCTCTATGTCATTTATACTGAGAACTTTCAATATTATAATAATTTAGTACATTTGTTAGATCTCAAAACCATTTAAAAAAAATAGAATGCTTTAAAGAAATATGTACAGTTTATGAATCTAAAAACAATTTTTTTTATATCAGGTTTATTATAATTAAGAATTCATTATAAAAAAAATTAAAACTGTATTGAATAATGACAATTTTTACTCGTTCAGTTATAAAACAGTATAAGACAGCATGATTCTTGAGCAATCTAACTTAATGGAGGGATCCCAAGAGTAACAGAAATAGCATATAAAAAAAAAAAAAAAAGAATAATAATACCCATACCTGTACCTTATTGTGAAAATATGTAGTCTCTGTTTAATGAATATTCTTATAAGCTTTGACAGTCTATTTGATGAATGAGAAGAATAACACAATTAATTTAAAACACTCCTGTGTTTCTTTTTGACAGTTGTTAAGACCACAAATACATTTTATGGTTTTCTTTTCAGTTATCAACCAAGAAATTTCACATTACATTTACCACTTAAGGTAAATTAATTTATCCATAGGAACTTATAATAATAACAAAAATTATTTCTTTTTGGTGTATTTATTTTTATGTTAATGAATGATGTCGCAACAGCTGGGTATCACAAAGAGTACTCATTTCGGTTGATAGACAAAGCACATTTATCAGTTACACAATCAAGAATAAACGTACTCATTCACTCGATGGCTATTTATTATAATCAGTAGAATATATGTCTACATGTATTTTAGTTACAACAATATACAAAAAGGTAAATGTACTTTACTAATACTTCTTACCAATGGAAACAAAATGTTGTTAGCCTTGCTAGTTTTTTACCAATAGTGAATTCAAAAGCACTGTCCCTTCATTTTCTTTACAGTAGGATACTGTTCTGACAAGATAGCTTAAAACTGCATCAATATAACAATATTGCACATTTTCTTATTCAAATTTAATAATTCAACTTATAATAAAACTTGCCCATAGACAAATCACCTATGGATGTTTAAACCAGTTTATATATCTTTACTGTACACTTCAGTTGGCCTCATTCATGGGAGCTACTTAGGAAATATTTGTTAGCAGCAATGGCCAATTATATAGCTTGAGGAGAAAGATGATGAAAATTTTAGTAAAATCAATAACTAGGGAAATCAGACAAAAATTGCAGATGAAACAGAGGTTGTGAAAAGAGACAGGTGAAGAGCAGTACATGAGGAATATAAGGCTTAAACTAGGAAAGTAACTAATATTACAGAATGAAAAATTAGAATATGTGAAGAGGCTAGAAAAGAAAAATCCCAAGGAGTTCTTTTGTTATGACTAGAAGGGAAAAAAATGAGTGTAGCCAAATGATCTTCCCAGGTGAGGTGTTCAAGTGACCAATGCAGTTGACATAATAGAGTTTTTTAATGATCACTCTCCTAGGATATTTCATCCTGGTGAAGCAGGTTTTGTTTCTGGAATGATTTAAAGGATTAGAAGTGAATGAAGTCAGTGTTAGAGTATCAGCAAGACAGCAGAACTGAATGAGATTTCACCATGAGTTTTAAGGACCTATGCTAAGGAACCAACTTCAAGTGATTTGGCTGTCTAATGAAAGTCTTGCAAATGTCACCAAGGATTGGAAGAAGGATAAGATATCACTATTGCCTAAGGATGGTAATAAAAGGCAATCAAACTATAGACTACTTTGTATTGTTTCTGTGGTTGTTAAGATAGTGGAAAACTACTAAGAACTCATATACAAAATTAGACAGATTGGTGGGTAATATTATTTATTGGGACATCTTGAATTTGTTTGGAGGTGGTTATGTTTCAGTAATCTGGTCACCTTTCATAACAATGAGTTACTGATGAGATAAATGATATGCTGTGATTTTACTAGATTTTGCAAAAGCATTTAAGAGGTTGCGAAATGACAAGTCATGGTTTAGTTGCAACATATGGGATTGGAGTGGCTGTCTGACAGATATCCAAGAATTGCATATGAAAGAGCAGTAACATAAAAAAAAAGAGAAGGAGAATTAGGATGAAATCAGTAACTAGAAACATCAGACAAAAATTGCAGATGAAAAAGAGGTTGTGGAAAGCAGCACATAATGGAGGACTCACAACTGAGGCCTCTCAAGATGAGTCTCGTGACTCAGTGCATGGAAAGGCTTATGTATTCACTGTACATGTTAAACTATTTTGAACTGTATTGATGAAAACACAGACTAATAAGAAAATAATTACTATTTATTAACTTATTGCTGATATTTCACCAGTATTATATTCAGCATTTGTGCAATGATTCTCTGCCCTTACTGGATACACTAATCACTGTCTTAAAGATGGTTCCTTATCTTCTTCGGTTTATAGAAAACCCACATATACAGGGAGATATTTGCACAAACAGTCACACCATCACCCATCTTAACAGTATGGTATCCTAAAAATACTAACCCAAGGGCTAGAGTGATTTGTTCCAATACTCTCACTGTTGAACTCACTCACTTATGTCACACCTTCTTAGCCAATGGCTATAATCCCCATAAGGACAGAAAAAATATGAAATGCTCCTCCAGAAATCTTCTCTCCCCCCCCCCCCCACTGTCTACCACAGAAAACTACAGCAAAACTGTCACCATCCTATACATTCAAGGCACATCTAAAGTGCTTAATAAACATCAACTACGTACCATATTTAAATCTTATATCAAATTGGCAACTCTCATCCATTCACCCAAGAACATAATCTCTTCTTTATCACATCCAGGAGTAGTCTATGAAGTGCCCTGTTTGTGTGATCAAGCTTACTATGGACAAACAGGAAGAACTGTGGACATCAACCTCATTGAACATAAAAAATACATCCGGCACACTGTCATTATGGCAAGTCGGCTCTAGCAGACCATGCCTTAGATACCCCTATACACAGAATCAATTGGGAAAAAAAAAACAAAAGTGCTACATGGAAGTCGTTATAAGTCAGAGAAATTGTTTTTGGAATCAACATAGGCCGTGAAACATACTGCAAACCTCGACAAGGATGGCTGTATAAACTTACCAAAAATTTGGGAGACAGCATCTTAAAACCTAATTTATTATTATTATTACACCCTCTATGGAGTCAGCAGACTCATCATGGGAGGTTCATTCAACTGACAATATATTTATCATATGGAATCTTAAAATCCTTAACACTCCTTGCATTAACAACACATTCTGGTAAGGCATTCCATTCACTGACAAATCTACTCCTCACACCCCTCTTCACCACACTTTTACAAAACTTCCAGGGATGACCTTTAGTTCTTCCCCTCTCACCTTCTACTCTTTTTATAATCCCCTCTGGATTAATCTGATAAAATCCTCTCACTAACTTAAATGTCTATATCATATCACCTCTCTTCCTCCTATCCACCAAACTCTGCAATCCACATTTCTTCAGCCTCTCTCCATAGCCAGCATTCCAAAGTCCTGATATTGTCTTAATCACTTGCCTTTGAACTATCTCAAATGTCTCCAAATCACAACCATGTGACCAGATCTGAGCACAATACTCCAAGTGTGGTCTGACCAGTGCCTTATACAGTGGCATAACCACTTCCTTATCCCTACATGTCAACTTATCGTAAAATACAATTAAATTAAATGTTAGAGTACTTCTTATCATAGCAGTACTACAATGTGCAGCCTTTGCAACACTTGCAATATGCCCTCTAAACTTCAGTCTGCTGTCCACCATCACTCCCAGATCTCTAATCTCATCCACTTCCTGCAGTATGGCACCATCGATATAGTACACAGCCTTATATTAGATTTTGATATTAAAACTACAACCCTGCTCTTTTGTCCAAATAAAAAGTCTATCCAAATCTTCCTGTAAGGAATTGTCAGCAGTGCTACTTATAATTCTTCCCAACTTTGCATCATCAGCAAACAACTGAAGATCCCCAGTCAGTCCAGATGATATATCATTCACAAACAAGTTAAACAACATGGGCCTAAGAACAGAACTTGGGGCATGCCACTGGTTCCCGTCCTGTTTTGAGACACTGCTCCATCATACACAACCTGCTGGTATCGTTCAGAGAACCAATCTCTCTTCCATCTAATCAATATACTATCTATTCCCATCCTCTGCAGCTTGTAACCAACTTATCATCTGGTAATCTATCAAATGCTTTTGCAAAGTCTAAGAATATCACTGTATATGATTTCCCTTATCTAACACAATTGTCAACTTATCGTAAAATACAATTAAATTACTAAAACAGTACCTACCTTTTACAAATACATTCTGATTCCAAGATTCTATGAGGAATCCAAGGACTCATCAAGAAAGGGCATATATCTTTCTAATCCTAATCATATCCTTCTAATTCTATTCCTGACATCACATCCTCCTCAGACAACAAAGTTTCACTTATTCCAATTATCTTTGGCCATACTGACTCAATCAATGCAACAAACTAAGCTCTCTTGTTTTGAATACTCCTTACATTTTTGTATAAACTTAACAATTCCTGCATGTTTGAGGCCATTCTACCAGCACCAACATTCTCTATTCTAACTGCTATACCTCACCTCTCTCTTTGGTCTGACCACTCCCGTTTACCTGATTCTGATTTCCATTCCTACCTGCCTCATTCTCAGCTTTATGCATTCCATCATCTTGTGCTGCTGCAACCACTTCAATCTCATATCCATCTTCCTCCTGTTGTACAATCCATTTAGTTGTACTATCCTGCTTCACAAGTAGACTCTGATCATTTATTACATTAACTTCTTGATTCTGTGCCTTCTCAGAAAACAAGACTTTCTAAATGCCCAACACCAAACCCATTCAAATGTAATCCAACTTTAAACTATCCCAACTTCCTCTCAAATTCACTCCACATATTTACAAATTATGAACCCCTGTTAGCTCACATAACTCAGCCATCTTACTATTCATTATCTCTTTCTCAGTTCACTGTTGTCATATCTGGGCAACATGCCTATGACTTTTCCAACAACACTGTTCTTCTTTACCTGCTGCAACAACTTCCTCAAGTCTCTATCAGCATTCTTTTTCTCTCCAACTAAGTCATTTTTGCCCATGACTACCACTAATTTTGATGCCTGGTCTTTCCTTTTCTGCAACACAAAATAATGAAGCAAATAACATCGGTTATTTGCTTCATTATTCCACCAGGAAAGCATGTTTTGTGCACTTTATTAGTAATCACATCTAATGATCGAGTCCCCCATACAATGATATACGACTATCCTTGGACTCTTTCTTCATAATATTAACTTCCTCCTTCTCATTATTATCAGCCAATCTCTTCTTTAGATGTTTAATATTCTCTTCCAAATGTTTCATTTCACTTTTCATTTTCACTAACTCCTCCTAAGCTCTTCTACTATAGTCCCGACACTTGCTGCCATTTCTAATCGCTCTAATCGATCGAGGCCTTTTCACATAAGTTAATACTTTCCTTCTTCTCATTTACCCAAACAGTCCACATTTTTTGGTATATGCATACATATAGTAATTTTCTCAGCACATCCACTGCAAAAAATCCAAGGCAGAGCCAGGCGTTTGTACAGAAGCCTTCCGTGCCACTGACATGTGTTTCTTTATGGACACCATTTTCAGAAGAAGAAGCAATACAAATAAGTAGCAAAACACAATATAAATATCAAAAAATTTCAATAGCATCATCACCAACTGAAGGACACTTGTTTCCAAACCGATAAAAAAATGAAGCACAATTTGCGATAAAAAGCCACATTATACACTAATTAAGAACACTTTTTTTTAGCACAGCTCAAATCTACTGCTATGTTTACTAGCAACACTTTTAATTTACACTTGCTTATTGCTCCATTTGGTGTTAAATAACAAAGTTAATTCTCATCACAAGTTTTCTGCCTGTATGGAAAGGTCATGCAAAATTGGTAATTGTTGGTTCTGTGTTAAAAATTAGTATAGCAGATAAACAAATATTTACTTTATATATAGACAGATTAATGAATGTTTTATATATATATATAATATTTATTTACTTTTATTTCTTTCTTTTTAGAACAGCAAGGATCTTACAGATTTCTCTTAAAGCCATATAAATGAAAATCAAAAAAAAAAAGTCCAAGTAAATAAGAATTTATATAGTTAGAAATGTACAACATGCTTTTGTGTACAATTCATTAAAAAATTGTTCATTCATATTACATTACCATTTTTAAAAGAGACTATTAGATAGTTTTTATACTTCATAATCATTGTTAATAATATAACCAAATGAGACAAGCATTTTAAACTTTTTCATTTGTTACATATGCATCATTTCATTTTTTTTTATTCAAATATGCTTTCCTCTGAGTTTGTTTTTATATTTTCATTAATTCCATTTATTAAATTAGTGCTGCTCTTTACCATCAATATCATATCAATTGTTGTTTCTATTTTGAAATTCCAGATGTTTACTTTAAAAAAAATGTTGATAGTTATATTTGATAAAAAGTCAGATTAAAATCAAAGGAATGAGATCATTTCTTCTTCTGTTGAAACTAGGTATTGTTTTATATATGTGTGTTATCATATATTACAGAAGTAGCACAAAAATTATGGACTCTGAGTTATAATTCAAAGTCACTGATATACTGAATCATTCCAAAGCTTACTCATGACATTATGCAAACCATGTTAAATATGCACCGGTCCTAGGCATTCTAAGCACTATTCTTTGATTTCTGTTGTGTTTATGTGTATGTGTGTGTGTATATATATATATATATATATATATGATGTTTCACAGCTTTGCTACTAGTATTAATTCAATTTATAACCATACATGTGTAAGGAAAAGCATATTTTACAGATCACGTATGTTATTAATACATCAATTGTTATTAGCAAATATCATTTTACTATGATTACATTTGTATATAATTATAAAGAGAAAACACTTGACTAAATCTATGTCTGTTAAAAAAAAAAAAGGCCTCAGTTATAATACAGATTTTATGTAAACTTCAAATTTAATCAGATGTAACTTTTAGAATATTCTTATTCTTTTACAGAATACCAAAAATATGAAATAAAATTCTTACTAAATTTTTGAGGCATTTTTGTTAGAAACTGCCTAACAGGATTATTATTTTTTCCTTGCATGTTAGAATTTAAAGCTGTAATCTCTACCTTCTGTAACACTGCAAATTTCTGCAAAATGATTGATTGTGTAGTGAAGATGACTGTATTTGCTTTCTTATTGTTCAAGAATATCAGTGATTTATGAAGTAAGCAAGGTCTAAATAATTAAACAGATGTTCATGTTTTTTTGTTTATCTTGTATTCTTTTGATTTGGTTTCACAATATTTTTATACTGTACTACATTTAGTAAAGCCTGTTTTTCTGTTTATTGCATTTTGCTTACTCAAGATTTTCAGCAATTTTCTTGTTTTTCTCTGTGATTCATGTGCTAATTTGCTAGAGCATACTCCAGAACCAACAAATTATTTTTCAAGTCAAATAATGTAGTTAAAAATACAAAATATGCTGTATTTACAGTATATTAAAAAAAAAATTGATATTGATATGCCTGTGCATTTCATTTGAAAACAATGGTTATTACTAAATAGTAGTAATATTGCCTAATAATATCTAATAGTGAAAAAATTTTAAAGATATCTTAGTGTATAAAGGCTCTAAGATTTTCCTTAATTCATTAAATTAAAAATGCCAAGGAATTATATTGTTGTTTAATTTTTATCCAAGTGTAAGCAAACAAAGTTTGAATGTGAAATGCATGGTATTATACACACCTGAAAGGATATGTGTTTGCATTATGGGATACTAAGACAATGTGAAGTCATTAGCTTCTGTATACTAGTAGCCTAGTTGTGAAGAAATTTTACTCACATACTTTGTTTATTTACTCTTGGATAAAGGATTAAACAAGAATATTTCTTATCATTTTTTAAAATTTAATTTATAACCAAGTGAAAAAAACTTTCTATAATTTTCCTTAATGATTGCTCCTCATTTTCCAAATTTACAAAACTGCAAATTTTATTCATATTCATTTCTTAATGAAATGCAGTAATATTCATTATTATTATTATTACTACCCCAAGACCTCATAGAGTCAAAGACTCATCTGGGAGGCCTTTTTATCACACACACACAGCTCATCATACCGTGCCTTGAACACATTCAAACTCCTTGCAGACACCACACTCTCAGGCAAGGCATTCCAATCATTCACAACTCTGCATGAAAAAAACCTTCCCTCACTCCCCTACTCACACTCTCTTTATACAGTTTCCAGGGATGCCCTCTGGTTCTCCCCCGATCTCCCACTATTTTCTGTAGAACTTCTCCAGCATTGATCCTATAACAACCTCTTACCAACTTGTAGGTCTCTATTATATCTCCTCTTCCTTCTGTCCACAAGACTCTACAAAGTACATCTTCTCAATCTTTCCTCATACTCGACATTCCAGAGGTCAGAAACTACCTTAGTCAATCGCCTTTGGACCCTTTCCAACATCTCTTCATCCTTCTGAAAACCAGGTGACCAAATCTGGACACAATAGTCCATGTATGGCCTAATCAAAGCCTTATACAATGGAACAAGAATCTCCCTACTTCTACATGTCAGTGTCCTCCACATCATTCCCAGAAGCCTTTGTGTTGTCTTCGCAGTTTTGGCTATGGGTCCCCTAAATTTCAGATCCTTATCCACTATCACCTCCAGATCTCTTATTTCTTCCACCTCCAACAATATATCCTCACCAAGTATAAATTCTGCATCCCATCTTTGTTTTCCAAATTTTAAACCTTACAGTTTGCAACATTGAACTTACATCTCCATTTCCGTGCCCAATCACTCAATTTATTCAAGTCTTCTTGTAAGGCCACAACATCTTCACTACTTTTCATGGTTCGTCCCAACTTTGCATCATCTGCAAACAATTGAATATCTCCATCCAAATCTTTACCTATATCATTAATATACAAGCTAAACAGTAATGGCCCCAAAACAGACTCCTGAGGCACTCCAGTAGTGACTTCCCTTTTCCTGGTTATTGCTCCCCCCATACACAACTTGTTGATACCTATCAGATAGCCAGTCTCCAATCCAATGCACTAATCTAATATCTAACCCCATCTGCTCTAGTTTGACTATCAATTTATCATGAGGTACTCTATCAAAAGCCTTTGCAAAATCTAAGTATATGACTGTGTAATCCTTCTCCTCTGGCCAAGGAAGTAGTCACTTTATTGTAATAAGTAAGTAGATTACTAAAACATGACCTCCCTTAGCAAATCCGTGCTGTCCATTAAAGATAATACCATTGTTGTCAACTCAACTCTGTATCCTAGTTCTCACAAGCTTCTCCAACAATTTAACCACAACACCTGACACACAGATAGGCCTATAGCTTGATGCTTGAGTTCGATCACCTCCTTTATGAAGTGCCACAATCTTGCCCTCCTTCCACTCCTTAGGGACTTGGCCGAGTGCAAGACTCATATTAAAAAAAATATGTCAAGACAGGTGTTGACTCCCTGGCACATTCCTTCAGAATACGTGGTGATATATTATCAGGTTCCACAGCCTTATTAACATCTAGTTTACTCAACTCCCTATACACCTCTTGCTCACTTACAGTCTCTCTTCCCCATCATCTACTACTCTCAATCTCTCCATGAAGTCGCATTCACAAGATTGAAAGACCTTTATGAATTGCTCATTAAGTATCTCCACCACACATTCTGCAACAGCTGTCTTTATAATGTACTCTCACAATATAAGAAAGTTTACAAAAATATATTAATGAATATGTACTGTGTGTGTGTGTTTAAGGGTGATGACCGTGGATGAATGAAAACAACCAGCTGTAAATTAGAAATTTTGCAATCAGAAGTATTAAAAGTTCTACCCTGATATCTGATGCTTATATTTGCTATCAAGATTGATGCCATCTGGAGAATTTTCATAAGGAAATATTTGGTCTAGTTTTCTTTTAGTGGGAGTGGAGGAATCTATTTTTTTTTATTAACTGTTTTTGCATTCTTATAAAAGAGGAATAATAACATCCATTTCACATTATACTGATGTTACAAAAGGGAAAATAAAAAGATATCTTTTTTTGTGACTTCTATAAAAGTTTTTAGAAGTCACAAATTTTACAGGAGTTTCTGTATTGCAGCACTAAAAGACATGATATTTAAAGTATATATCAAAAAAAAAAAAAAACCAGCTAACGCCTTTTTATTCCCGTATATAGGGAGTAGACGAGGCCGTTTAGCCCTATCTAACTTTTGGAGACTGAGTTGGGCAGTTCAATCTCCACTGGTACCCAATCAGAAATTGCTGGCCCAAGGCTATCACTAATTAAGCGGCAATTAATGTCCGAAATAATGTGGGTTCTACGGTAGATTTTCTTGAGTTTACGGGATGAAAAACTCGAGTTTCCGAGTTTTTTGTCCCGTAAACTCAAGAAAATCGACCACACCAGATAAAAAAAATTATGGAATGCAAATATGTGTTTTATTGAAGAAAAATTTATTCTTCAATATGGAGTTATATCATCTCCTGCTTTAATTACAGCTTAGATTTTTTTTTTTTTGCATGCTGTCAATATGACTCATTATCACATGTGTATCAAGTTTTTATTCCACTCTATGCTTAAAAGATCCCTTAATTTTGCCAAATTTGCAGGGTGTTGATGTTTCTTCTTTATAGCCTTTTCTAACGTCCCAGATTTTTTCAATAACATTCAGATCAGGTGAATTGGCTGGCCAATTGAGACGTGGAATGTCTTTCTCATGTTCTGCAAACCAATCCAGCACAATTCAGTTCTAGCTCGATGGACACAAGAGTTATCTTGAAACTCAGGATCCACTATGTCTCCGTCTTGTTCCAAAAACTGAACAAATGACAATACTTCATTATTTAAAAATGTCGGATAATCCATGGATTTCATGCGATTGGACACCTCACCGAATTGGCCAACTCTAGCACTTGAATACAGCCCCCAAAATATGATGCTGCCACCTCCTTTTTGCACAGCTTTTTGGACACATTTGGGATTAAATGCATCTCCAGCCTTCAGCATGACAACAAATTTGTCAGACCATATTATTTGTCTCCACTCATCACTGGTATAGTGACAATGCTGTTTTGCCCAAGCAAGGTGATTTTTCTTCTGGACAATTTTTAACTTAGGATGTATCCAGGCAACACGACTGAAAATGCCTAAATAATGCAGTTCTCTCTGTAGTGTTCATTCTGAAACTGGTTTACTGGGTCCAACGTTGTACTGTTGAAACAGTTCTTGAAAATGTTCAGCTGTTGCTAGTCGTCCCAAATGTTTGTGATCCCAATTTGTCTTTATAGAGCTAGTACCACAGTTGCTCTGCCTATAGTGATAGCTTCCATATTTCCACTGCAAATGGATAGTACTACTGACTATGGATTCAGATGCTCCAACAAACTGCCACCTCTTGCAAGGAATGTCCACGTTCTTGGCCAAAAACAATGACATCCTTTTGCAACTCGGTAACATCACTTTTATGACCCATGGTTGTACCTGTAAATGAGAGATGCAGAATGCTACAGATGCATTAAACACACACCTGAGGCATGTACAATCATATTCCAGCAGTTTTACTCTACCTATATGTATGACTCTTTACATTCATCAACTTTAAAATTATATACGTTTCAATCAGCATTCCATAATTTTTTGTCTGCTGTTTATACATATATATATATATATATATTAGGATATTGTATATTAGGATAACCAAGCAATTTTATATGCTTGGTTATTTTAGCTCCTAATCCCAAGTATGCAAACAATTAAGTTTGCGCCTGAAACAAAGTTCAAGTCTAAAGATGGTACAACACCTGTGCAACTCATTGTAAAGGTGGGTAAAGCTCTGATCACTATTCTTAGTATTTTCCCATAATGTAAAGCACATCTCACTAGAAGATGTATACTGCAATGCATTATGGGTGGGGTCACTACCCAGACCGGTTTCAACCTTTTTTGAGGTCTCCTCAGTGAGTAGCTAGACCCTAAATACCAAGGTTTTAGTAATACAGAGCGTTATCAACTTTACCTATATAAGTTGCAATAAGGTGTATTAAGAGGTGGATTAGGAGCTAAAATAACCAAGCATATAAAATTGCTTGGTTATCCTAATATACAATATACCCAAGTTAAAAATTTATTCCCATATATATATATATATATATATATTCATGATAAGCAGATGAGAGTTATGAGAAAGATTAGTGCTTTCAATTAAAAATTCCATTGCCACAACAGCACTAATTCAAATTTTCTTGAGGAAAATTAGTTACTACAATATTTTGGATATCTACATGGACTCTGAGGAGTTGGGGGAAGAGAGAGATGAAAGAAAAAAAGTTCAAACCACTATTGTCAGGAAAAGAAAGTTGATCACTTTCAAAACTGCTTTAAAAATTTCTTAGTACAAATACCAGGTTGTACTTGGTAAATCACTGCCATGATTGCCTTTGGTCTGTTCCAAAAAATCACATCTAAGAACAAAATGAATTATTTATTCTTCTTTTAAAATTAGGTTTTTTGTAATACTATCTACCAGTATGATATCAGCTACCAAAGGTTATTGGACATCTACAGACAGAAACAAAACATCTTTACTGACAGAAATTAATAAAGTTCTGTCTTATTTCTAGCTGTAATAACTACTTGAATGTATGATAAAAGACTTTCTGCCAAGGTGTGCTATATTTAAAAATACATTATGCTTGACAAGAAATTATATTGTTTTTATCCTTATCCCAAGTATTAGCATAACAAAACTTTGCACTTGAAATATCTGGGTGACTTTTTTCTCATTGTATTGTAATGTATATTATGATTTGATAAGAAATTATATTATTTTACCCAAACTTAAACAAAATCTTGCATGTGATATATAATTTTACTTCAAATGCCTCTTTGATACTTTCATACAGAAAAATAACTTTTGCTATTGAGATATCTGTTCACTATCCAGTATCTGGATAGTGATTATTGCTATAATGCATAATATATAAAACTTGAGAGTGCACTGTGCATTATGGGATACAGAAAGAGCAGCTTGACATGAACTGAAGTTCCTTGCCTTCACAATTAGTGTACATCTATATACGAGTAGTTCAGGATGAGATTTGAACAAAAAAAAAATGCTTATGCTTGGGTAAAATGTTGAAAGGCGTAAAGAATATATTATGCTTGACAAGAATATAATTTCTTGTCAAGTATAATATAATTCTGGTAGAAAGTTAGTAGTATTGCTCTCCGCGCCTCCTTTAATGAATAAATAAATTCTGATTCATCCTCCAGATGTTCTGTCAGGTTCAGGTCACGAATCTGTGCTAGCCACTGCAGGATTCCAGTACTATTTATTCTCTTCAGACCATGTGCTTATGTTCATTGCTTTCTCCATGCATCCTTCACACCTAAGAATGTTCATCAGACTGGAGAGCATGTAACATGATTAATTGTTCAACAGGATCCCAAAAGCCTTTGTTTAGGTTTTGTGGGTTTTGGTCCATGCCAAGTAAACAAGATGTTTTGCTGTTGTTAACAAAGCCTTTTGGGATGCAGTTCTTAATAAAAATTCATAGCATGCAGCTCTTTGTGTATTGTGGAAACACTTTGGTTGTTAATGTCAGTTTGCACTGCCAAACCAAACACAGATTCTCTGTGGTCTGGCAATGATATGAAGTAACCAGTTGACTCGCTCCTGTTAGTCAGTGTTTAGGCCTTCCTGATCATATCTTGAGCTCATTGCCAGTGTAGATGGAATGCTCAATTGCTGTGTGGGAGTTTATACAAACATTTTTTTTTAAAAAGACACTTGTCATTCCTGTTGTTAATTGTGGTTAACTCTTTTGGCTACTCATTGCTTGATATATAAGATCTCAGTGGCTTCTAAGCAAACCATTGATTTCCTTTATAGATCACTGAATTTACATATTGTGCATTCATATCCATTTTCCTGCAGCCAAATGAGACATCCATAGTTCATTCTCTCTCTCTTGCTATATACAGGGTGTTCGGGATAAATTTGACATATTTATAATTAATTATATTTTTCCGTAAGTTACATGTATTAACACACACTTCTCTTCATTTAAAAGTTTGGACCCTTCTTCATTCATATACAAGATGTCAGAAAGGATGGATAGCTGGAACCCACCTGAATCATGGAAGAGAATAACTTGTATCATGATGATTCGTGCCCGCCATCAAAATAAGGATATTACGACTGCTGCCCAATGCTCCCTGAATACAGTAAAAACAATCAGGCATGAACTAGAGACTTGCAATGGTGACTACGAGGATGTAGCAAGAAGAAAGATCCCTAGCAGACGATCTGATTGCGTTCGTACAGCAGAATTCCTCGCAAATCTGCAGGAACAGGTGTTGAAGAACCCTGGCATTGGAATTCGGGCTTTGTTCGTGGAGTTGCTAACTGTAGTCAAGCCCTGGATAACAAGGGTAGCCAATGGTAGGCCGTATGTATGGCAGCAGGATTCGGCCCCTTGCCACACCTCTGGGAAAAGTCAAAAATGGTTGTCTGAAAATTTCTACGACTTCACCAGTCCAAATGTTTGGCCTCCAAACTCCCCAGACCTTAACCCCATGGATTATTTTGTATGGGGCGCAGTTGAAAAAGACACCAATCGCACTTCCAGTAATACAAAAGCCCAGTTAATGGATAAAATTAAAACAGTTTTTGCGGCCCTTCCCAGGGAGACTGTAGCATCAGCTTGTTCGAGGTTCCGAAGCAGAATTGAAGCTGTGATCGATGCTAATGGTGGTTATTTTGAGTAAATCTTGTTGATAGTATTGTAATTAACTCTGCCTGTAATGTTTTTTTGTCAATTCATTAAATTTAATAGATACAAAGAAGATTTTCTTTTTCCTTACGAAACTGTCAAATTTATCCCGAACACCCTGTATGCCACAATAATAAATATAAACTGTTATTAATAAATTAAAGACAATTCTTTATGTTAGTCAAGTAAATATTAGTTTAATATCCAACGTTTCACTGACTGATATCTGTCAGCATTTTCAAAGGAATACACTGGTAAGCAATAGAAAGTAACAAAAACTAGGAAACTAACCGACAATTCTAAAAATTCTATAATACGCGTGTCACAAGCACAACGTTTTATTTGTTGAGATATTTAATGTAATTTTCATGAAAGTTCATTTCTAAATGCTGACAGATATCAGTCAGTGAAACGTTGGATATTAAACTAATATTTACTTGACTAACATACAGTCTTTAATTTATTAATAAATAATTAAGTCTTTAATTTATTAATACTAGTAGTCAGGAAAAAGGTCTTAATAAACTGTTATTGTTTTGTGCTTCTCAGCTTATTATAAAAGATAATAAAAGAGATAAAGTGGACCTCAATCACTGCTTCAATTTGTCCCACAGTCCTACAGGGACTGTTCCACTATTCAATAGGGTTGAACTCAGGACTTATGTATTTTCCAGGGCAGATGTTTAGCACCCATCTCTTCATACCATTCCATAACATCTACAGCTTTGTCGCATGGGACATTGTTGTCTTGATAGTAACACAGGTCTGTTCCATAAAAACTCCACAGTGTAGGCAGCACCTGATTATTCAGAATATCCAGGTAATTCAGAATACCCTGTCTTCATGAAACCATGGACAATGACCATTGGTCCCACTCCAAACCAGCTGAATGCACCCCACACCATTACTCCACCACCACCAAACTTTACTGTGGGTACAACACAGTTGTAACAAGCATTCACCAGGCTGCCTCCACACTGCCATTTGACTGGAAATGGGTGAACCTTGATTCATCGCTCCAGAGTATTGTTTTCCACTGGTCAATTGTCCAGTTCACGTGCTCTTTGCATTAGGCCAGAGGAGCAGCCTTGTTCGTTGTTATGATGTTTGGCTTGTGTGCGGCTGCTCTTCTATGGAAAACCATAAATAGAGTTTTTTGTGCAGTATTAGCCCATTTTAACACTCTTCTGTCCCTGTCAGTCATTTTTGGAAGCCTCCCTAGGTGTTTTCCTGCACTAATGATGCCAGACCATCTCCATTTGTTGATCACATCACCAGCCATTGATTTTGGATGCTCCACATGAGCAGCAATGTCACATATGGACATGCCACTAGTGTGACAGCCCACGATGAACTCTCTCAAAGTCACTGAGTTCACGTCATGTTGCCATACCACCTATATTCAACTGCTACGATACTGTTTTCTACTATCTGTACACCTGTTTTTATGTTATTAACAAACCTGGAATCTTTCATAACTTCAAATAAGATGTCTGAACAATTATTGGTAGATAGTGTAGTATTGCACATAACTTGTGTCAACTGTTAATATTTTTCTTGAAGAAGCATAGCAGTGTGTAGAAAAAACATTTAAATAAATAAAAAAAAAGCTGTTGTGGTAATAACAGGAGGATATTCAAAATAAACATTTAACATAGATTGGAGAGTGGCTGACTGACAGATTATAAACATGATGTACAAAAGTGCCAAGTCCAAGTTTAACTTGCATATTAATGATATTTGGGAAGGTTCTTGAGGCATTTGTAACACAGGAAAAAACATAATAACCTGAAGATCAAGTTCACTTAAACATTAGTTTTAGTTTTTCTTTACAATAATATAGGTCTTTAGTTTATCTGTTTCTCAGTATTGTATGCAAGGTTATTACAAATTATCTTTACACTTTGAAGCATTTATTCCAAATTCATACCATTAAAGGGAAAAAACTTAAAATGTCTGTCACATCCATGAGAGTTAGTGCTAACCCCAATCATAGGCAGGTGATTATAATAAATTGAGGTGATAACTTGAGGTATGAAAAACTGCATGGTAGAAGAATCAACAGTGCACGAGAAGAAGTCAAAGGGTGGCAAAAAGAAGCTGTATCTGATTGCATCCCCACAATTAGGAGATCTACATGAGGAGCTTAAGGATCTTCCTCAGCCATAGCCAAATTAGCCAGTCTTGGGCGTGGACAGCAGGGTTTTTTCTGCCAGTTTATCTGGGGTTTTTCATCCAGCAAGCAGGCAAACCAGTCTCGTGAACACACACGGAATACAGCCAGGAATACTGACCCAGCCATAGGCCTGATTCATCAGCCTGTGCCGGTTCTAGAGCCCAGATAAAAATAAAATTGGGGGGGGAATAGATGGTGCCATATCCCCCCAAAATCACATAGGAATGAGATGGATGAATAAAACTTTACAGCGACAATTGCATAAAAAGAAAATGTAGATCCAATATCATGAAAAAAGGGAATGTAGAACTCGCACTATTTCAGATAATATATAGGATTAGGGACCACAAGATAGCAGCAATTGTGTGCTGTACTCTTGCAACTTCTGGATGCCTATTACAATTATGATGACCTTGGGCCAGGTATCTCTGATTTCTGATTGTTCAAGGGTGGAGATGAGCTATATCCCAGTCTTCAAAAGTTAATGAGAACCAAAACAGCCTTGCCTATATGCTTTGGGGAATAAAAAGGCATTAGTGGATTTTTATTATTTATTTCTTTACATTCAGACTGAGGCATTAGCTTTCTAGATGCTGGGTGGCTGAAATAGAGGTAAGTGAGTTAGAGGTATTAAAGCTGTGACAAGAGCCTGACTCAAATACATCAGTTGGACTTGATGTGATATTAACACAGATGCTAAACAAATGTGCAAATGAGTTAGTTGTTCAGCTTGAGTCTTGTCATGTGCATGATTTCTAATAAACGGAAGAAGAGGAAGATAACTCCATTATTTAAGATGGAGCTAGAACTGATGCAGCATGTTGTAGACCTGGTGTAGTCATCAGGGCATGGGATATGCTGATTAGGAATTTTATCAAATGGTGGATTAGACACCACTAGATACTGCTTATAGGGACCATGCATAAAGCACAAATGGTTTGTTAAAGGTGAGTCATGCTTTTAGCAATCTGCTCATGCTCTGTAATAGAATGACAACAGAGTTGAATGAGAGGAATGGATATATGTATTCTGATACTTCTGGATTTTGAGAAAGCATTCTGTATTAGTGATTGTTATAGAAACTCAAAGGAATGAATATTCAAAATAAACATTTAACATAGATTGGAGAGTGACTGACTGACAGATATTAAAACATGATGCACGAAAGTGCCAAGTCTAAGTTTACTTGTATATTAATGATATTTTGGAAGATTTTCTTGAGGCATTTGTAACACAGGAAAAAACATATTAACCTGAGGACAAAGTTAACCTGAAGATCTGTAAGGTATATAATCCAATATTTTGTTCTGAAACTCACAGATCATCGTCAGTGCAAAATAATTCAAAAAAGGAGAAAGCAGCAATCTATTTCAAAAGAGATGTGAACCACATGCTATAGTGGTATAGTATGGTAGATATACACAAAGTAAAAAGTTATTGTTTACAATTAATAAGGATCAGACTTTCCCAAATTTTGGTATGGATGTGCAGTCATTGTGGTTCAAGTTAGGGTAGAGTAGTAGCACTTTGACACCCTCCTTGATTGAACACTCAAAGCGTCATCTCTAAAAGATGAATTTTCAGCCAGAAGATTCTATGGTCCCTGTCGACTTTCTGCTATGTTAGACGAGATTTTTATGGGTTTATTTATAGAGTGTGGGATTGATGTTCTTGCAACTCCTTTTCAGCCAGACTACCTGTTTGTCCAAAGTGTGAAAGAAAAAAATTACAGTAAATCTGGTCAACACTTGGTATGGGAAGAGCAGGGTGTTTATCCTTGGTAGTAGGTAACAGAGAGGAGCATTTATTGACTGGAAAGAAAGTAGATACTGGGTGATTTTTTTTTTTTTTTTTTTCTTTTCAGAATCTTTGAAATTGGATTTGCAATGTATAGGATTTGGATTCTACATACACAATTGTAGTTCTGGAGAAGGTTTGTATGTATTAATGATATGCTAGATCTTTGGGATGAAGCTATTCTGCTGCATAATTTGTTGGAAAGACTGATCCTTATTATTGTTTCCAATTAATTATATATTATGTCTTTGCTTTTTTTTTTAATCATATATATGTGTGTGTATCATCCTTACATCTACTATTATACCAGTCTAGCATATGACATATTTCTTTTGAAATCTGTTGCTGTTTTCTACCTTTTTTTTTGAATATTCAGTTACACTAAAGATGATCTGTAAGTTTTGGATCAAAATATTTGGCCGTATACCTTACTGATGAGCTTCCTCATGTCTTCATGTTCATATGTGTTTACTTGGGTGCAAGATCCAGTTATTTTCTGGTGATGATGAGTGATAAGATAGAATCCCTGCAGGCTGATTGATTATATGAACAAATGAATATCATTTCAATTTGCTAAGTGTGAGATTGTGCATTTTGTATGGAAGACATTGCAGGCAGAGTATTATATTATGGCAATTTGTTACAAGTGATCAGTCAAGCTAGATCAATGGTAGGCAAGTTATTGCATTAAGTAACTGTGTTGTTAAAGAGAACATTACATTATAGGAATAAGGAAGTTATTCCCTACTTTTCAAGGCTTTGATAATACTATCTGCGTTTGTTACACATGTTGTTAAACCAGAGCTTGGAAAGTGGTCAGAATTCTGGATGAACAGAACATCTGTTAACATCAGATAAAACCTAATAAAATGATTTACTTAACACATTCCTGTGGGGAAGAGACAAATCGCCTCCTCTTATGCTTGACCTTCATACAGGCCATGAGAATTTGTCCAGTGCTTTCTGCTTACATATCCAATATGTAGTGGTAGTAGTAGTAGTTTGGTACTAGAATGAAAATGAGCCTACATAGTGAAACACATCTCCTACAAGCACCATACTACACAGATGTAAGCAAAACAAAAAAACAAAATAAAGTTGTATTGTAGCACTGAAACTAGCACATAGACACAGTGTATACTGTATGTAGTGAAAAATAGAGTAATTAGAGTATTTACTGTAATTAGAAACAATTTGAATGAACACCATACTGCCATAGTCACAAACTAAAAGTTTTATCATAGCACTAAAATACAGTACAGTCCTGCTTCATGCACAACTCATACGAAACACAGCCTGTCTTGAACTTGTTAATAATATAAACATGAAGGTAATTTAAAATTCTAAATATAGTTATAGCAAATATCTTAAGAATAAGCGTAGTAAAAAGGCACGTTTCAGTAAATAACTAAATATTACAAATTTTTAAATGTATGCATCTCTATTTCTCACATGTCACTGTTTAACCCTCTCACATGAATTTTTATATTCATTTATAAAAAATTATAATGGCATGATACAGTACCATTTAATCTTACAGTATTACCATGAATTCATTAATTTTGCTAAAATTTGTGTCCTGTATATGTAAAAAATGATGTCCTCATCTGAGGACATCACGCACTAACATCAACAGACTACAGATATATTTTTATGGAAATGACTTAGACTAAGGAATTTATTTTCATTGAAAGACAAAACAGATTATAAACAATTTATATTTTGCCAAAATACTCCATGAATGATCAATTTGGATTACTTAGTACATACAAAAAAGTAGAACAATTAGAATTTGCAGTAGAGCTATGTAAATCAAGAACAGTCTTATTCTCTGTGCCTCATTTTGTATGGAAAGACTGAAAACATTCTGGACAGATTGGAACTTCACATCTACCACAGATGTATCTTGTTTTACTCTTGCAGTGTACATTTGTGCAACGATTAGCATTAGCACCTGTTGTCTTCTTTGGGAAGTGTCCGCCACCATCAAAACGTTTCTCATGTGGCACAGAGTGAGTTTTACGTTTCTTTAGTGCTGGTGGTATCTGACTTGAAGGGCATCCTCGTTTCTTTGTACCTAGCTAAGCTAAACCTTGATATATCAAAGCAGTTGCCACTCTTGATTTGAATTCCAACAAATCCAATTTTTCTTTTTCTTCCCATTTCTAAATGATCCGTGTATTACAAACAAGTACGTTCAACATATGGTAAAAAATTCTCGTATATACCATTGTTTGTTCCTGGTATCATTTCGATACAAAGCCACAAGAGAGTCCATAAAGTCCACTCCACCCATATGTTTGTTATAAACAGCTATGCTGCGAGGTAGTGGAATTTCAACATACTTTTTTTCTTTCAAGCTGAACTTCTGACATACGCTAACAGGCTCCTTTCCTAAGTAGCTAGATACCACATGTACTGTCACTAGATGAGTTCTCAACCCATCTAGTGACAGTAATGCAATCAGAGGACATGGTAACTGACATATTTCCTCATCCCATCTTCTGCAAATCCTTTTCATTTTTCAGTTTCTTGTCAGCACCTTCTATTTCTTCTGCATGTACCCACATAATAAATATCATCTTCCTTTAGTTTCTTAATTAGGGGGATGCTTGTGAAGAAGTCATCTGCGTATACCTTGAAGTTCTTACCAGCAAGATCATGACAAAGCCTAATTACTACATTTCCACTTGCACTGAATGAGTCTGAATTTTGTTTTCAGGATCTGCACCTACATAAAGATCAAAACATTATACATAGCCTGAAATGCCTGCCCTCATTCACATTTTGAAACCCCATTTTTTTGGTTTCTTAGGTAAGTATTGTTTGAGTTGTGAACGTCCCTTGAATGGGGTCATCATCTCATCTACACTCTGAAATTCTTCTGGGCTGACAGCAGCATGGAATGTTTCATGAAACTTTTGCAGCACTGGTCTTATATGTATTTCTTT
Source organism: Typopeltis vanoorti (assembly GCF_054136105.1). Classification (NCBI taxonomy): domain Eukaryota; kingdom Metazoa; phylum Arthropoda; class Arachnida; order Uropygi; family Thelyphonidae; genus Typopeltis; species Typopeltis vanoorti. Next base: position 21,940,584 of record NC_143571.1, read on the forward strand.
GTCTTTATTGTTGGTAGGTATTGTGTCTGAATTAACAAAATGTAAATATCGCCTTATGTCCTCCCATCTGTTCACTGACATAGCATCAGCTATAACATCCATGTTAAGAAGACCAATACTGCCTTGCACATGGGTATTTTATTTATGTCATGACAAGTAAATTCCAAGGTAAATTTTGAGTTCAGTCACAGTAAGTGTTAAATTATCTTTGCCTTTATGGCATGCATGCAGATTAGTTTGTTTCACAATTTCATCCATCAGTTCATCTGCAAACAGCTGTGAAAAATAATCTACAGGGCTCTCTCCGTGAATATTTACTTGGTGTTTTCCTCTAAACTGTGGTTCAGTACCAGCGAAGGGATTATCTTTCTCACTAAACTACGCTGGTTGTCTCTGCAATGCCATATGACCAGCAACAGCTATATTTTGCACACTAGCTGGACTTTGAACATTGTGAGTCTGACCAACAGGGGAAGAACACTGAACATCACTGTCTTCACTTGAACTGTCACTCTCTGGAGGATGATTCTGTGGCTGTTTGTATGTAGGATCATCATCAGAATCACTCAGCTCCAAACCATCTTCAGATTCCTCCAACAGTTTTTCAATCTCCTCTTCAGTAAGTCTCTTGTGGTAATGGGCCTTTTTTATGCCTGATGGACCTGGCTTTTGGTTATCCATCTGTAAAAGAGATGATAATGCCAATTAACACACTATTCATTTGTGTTTGCAAAAATAAAATAAAATAAAATTATAAAAATATTGTACAAGAACTTTCTAACCTCAAACTATTTGCTGCATAGATTACCTTATAACCATATTGTCCTCATGTGAGGACAGGTTGTTTTCAAGTTCATTTTATGAATATGATAATAAACATGAACAAATTAAATATTCACACTTCATTTACAAGGTATAACAATATATGAAATCATACTAACCTTTCCAGAAGACTCATAAAATCACCAAATTCAAATCAACAAAACAGCAGCTTTTCACTTCCTCCTTTATTCTACCATGCACTGCAGAGAGATTGGTATTCCTATAACTCCGTTGAAACTCCTGCCATCTGGTGTGGTTTTTCTAAGAACACTTTGATCTCCCAGATGAGGACTACATGCATACAGTAGCACTAAATTATGAATGAATAATTATGAGGGAAAATATATGTGTCCTCATATGAGGCCCTTATGTATGAGAGAGTTAATAAAGGTGCCAGTATGCCATACTGTCCCAAAACAAAACAAAATAAAGCACTTTGTGTATGTACGCATACATACTGTAGTGAATTTCCTTTAAACTAGCATGGATATTATGAAGCATTGACTGGGACTTTTTTGTAGTTTATTATAGTGGGTGATGTCACTATAATGGTGTTTGTTATGATGGGAGCTGAATTTATTGAATAATTAGAAGATCAGTGTATTTTAACATGTTGATATAAAGATGAACTGTGTATGTAAACTGCATAATTCTCTAGCATTACTCAATTACTGCATAATTTCTATCCTTGGTGATAACTTTCAGCTAAACTGACCCATGAACAAGTCACCCATTAAATATGTTGGACATTGTACTCGTTGTTAGTTGACTTTTAAGTAATAACTGTTGAGAAGCAATATTCTGTGTGAAAATTATTCACACAGAATATCATTATACACCATTGAATATAGTGTATGGTCTATGCCAGTGTGACATAAAATATATCCTTGACACACAGACATCCCCTCACCCCATATATGTATATATATCAAACAAGAAATGTACTTGATCGTATTTAGTATACAAATTCTAACTGTAGAGGACTGTGCATATAAAAATGAAGATTTATTATATATATATATATTTACAATATTTTGTTTTTTATATATATTCAGTATTCCAATATTGGAAGGAAAAACCACAGAAAGCTTCAGAAATAATGTTCTCAGTTTGCAAAAATAAACATTACAAAAAACTGTAATCTTTCCTTAATGACAGTAATTTGCTTTTTTGTATATTAGCATTGTTCATACAAGCAGATGTGTGAACAATGTAAGAAATTAGCTTACCATTAGTACAGGTAAGCTAATTTCTCATGCATTCTTGTGTGCTGTACTTGACACAGAATTATTGCTGAAGAAAACAGTTTCTTTTCTGTTCTGTTAAGCTGTAATAATAAAACTAATATTTTGCTTTTTTTTTCATAAGCCTGTTGTCATTTTGCTGTATCACATATCTGCAGTTCCACACTGAGGAATTTTAAGTAGGAAGAGATTCTGAATTTGAAGAGGGGAGGTATGATAGAGACAAGTTGGTAAGGGGTTGTTGTAGGATCAATGCTGGAGAAGTTCTACAGAAAATAGTGGGAGATCGGGAGAGAACCAGAGGTCATCCCTGGAAACTGTATAAAGAGGGTGTGAGTAGGGGAGTGAGGGATAGTTTTTTTTTTTGTGCAGAGTTGTAAATGATTAGAATGCCTTGCCTGAGAGTGTAGTGTCTGCAAGGAATTTGAATGTGTTCAAGGCACGGTATGATGAGCTGTGTGTGTGATAAAAAGGCCTCCCAGATGAGTCTTTGACTCTATGAGGTCTTGGGGTAATAATTCCCAAATCTGTACCAGGAATTTTTTTTTTATTGTACTTAACAGTCACTTGTTCTCTTATAAAATGAGGTTACCTATGTTCACAAACATTTTTTTTTTTTGCCATATTATTTAATATCAATATGCACAAGACTTTGTATTCTGTTAATCATATCAAATTTGAATATTTAGATACTCTAATAGCATATTAGTTGCACTGAGTATACTTATAAGAATTTCATAAGGGACTATCCTTTTATTATAATATATATCTAGTATATTTCTTTTTCGTATCTCAATGTTTGATATATTATATATATGAAACAGAACCTCAGTGTTTGTGACTAATAATATATATATATATATATATATATATTATTGAAATTAGGATTTACTCGGGATGTATACATTTATAAAAATAAATTTAACTGACTAGAACCCGAGAAAGTATAACAAAAACCTTTAATACATCACGACTAGTTTCATCGGTGCTCCGACTTCTTCAGGTGAGAAATAAAAAACAGACATAAAAATAACAAGGTAAAAAACATGGACTTTCCAGCTTAATAAAAAGTAGAATAGTAACAGTCATATTTAAATAGGTGACTGCGTGCTACCGTTGGCATGAGTTGAATGTGTGCGACAGCTAATTTTAGAGAGCGCCAGTACTGGATTACTGCGCTATGGGAATCAGGCAAATTGTAGCTTAGATTGTTGTTCAAATGTGAAGGGTCCAGAACTATTTCTTTTGATTCGATAATTCTTCTTTCGAATTCATCCTTGCATATATATATAAATTAATAGTGTGTTCCCAGTCAACTTGATGTGGCTGTTCTTCAAGGTTAGAGTTTGCCGAGAAGAGGACGTGACTGGAAAGGGCGCTCGCTCGTGTTCTACTGTAAGAGATGTCACGTCTATGTTCCTCAAGACGAAGTGAAACAGATTTATCTGTCTGGCCAAAATAAGGTCGACCACAGTCGCACAAAACTTTATAAACACCAGGAAAATGCAGTTGGTTGTGTTTTGGTTGACTCAGAAAAGAACGAAGTTTTGGCAGAGTAGTATAGTCGGTCTTTATGTTGAATTTCTTCAAAATCTTAGCTAGTTTTGGGGTAAGAGAGCTGATAAATGGTAACTGTATATGAGTGATAGGGTTGGAATCATCTTCTTGTCGAGGATGTTGGCGTGGTCTCAAACGTTTAGTGATGTTACGAGATGAATATCCATTATTTAAGAAAGTGTTTTTCAGGACGTTAAGCTCTGTAAATATATATATATATATATATATATATATATATATATAAAAGATAAAGTACATATTTGCAAATGTGTACATTTTAGAAAATTTTCTCTGAATCTATAAATTGGAAATGAGCATAGCTCATTTCCAATTTATTATTACCCAACTGCTGCGATACAAAACTGAGAATAATGAATTCTCGTCTAACCATGATTTTTAAAAGCTTAAAATAAACTTTATCAAGTTCTATTCGGAATGTACTTTTAGAGCTTCCTAGGAATAAACACTTCAGTTACCTTACAAATGGGATCTAATTAATCCATTCAAATAACACAGATAATAGCTGTAATATATAGCTGTCATAGTGCAATTGGAAGAACGACTGTACATTGCACCCTTCAGTTGGAAAAGGCCTAAGTTCAGTTCTCGTCATAATGAAAAGAATCTTTATATGGGTTTTTTTCAATTGAAGATGAGTTGGCCAATCTCATATGGATGTAGCAGGGTTTTTTCTTCCAGAAACTCTGGTTTTTCATCCTGCATATAGATAAATCGGCCTTGAGTATATACACTCACAATTTACAGACAAAAAATATTAATGGTGGTGGGTGTAGATGATGGAAGTGGTGGTTTGCTGTATTTGGTGGATTAAGTGACAGAGATGGAGAGTTGTAGAGTAGGTGTCCTCCCTCGTTGGACTCCTTGGAAGCATCACGTAATAATATATGTGGAATTAATTCACGATTAATGAGAAGGAGGAGAGAGCATTTCTTTAGCAGGTATTGAAGGAATTTAGACCTGTCTAAATCGAATTCCTGATCTTAAATTTTGGTGCCAAACAGATATCCATATATTTAGATTAACTGATTATCCTTAATCATAAATCTTTCTGTGCTTTCACCATCTGTTATTTGGACTGGTCTTTCTCAGGGCTGTCTGGCAAAGTATCCTTGGTTTCTAAAATGTAATTAAGCATGAAAAGGTGGCTAATCCTTATGCCCATTGGTATTCTTTCACCATAGATAGACATCTTATGATTTATAATTATGAACAAGCACATGCAACACTATAGCCATTAGCATGCTGTAACTATGTAGTAAAAGTAAAATTGCTTCAATAATTTAAATGAAATAATGAAAATATAGTTGAAAATAAATCAATATGGTGTTATTTAACACTAACCACTCGGCCAGCCAGGCTGGCCGAGTGGTTAGTGTATCCGCTCCACAGCCAAAAGGCTGCTGGTTCGAATCCTGCCATGGGCATGGATATTTGCGATTGTCTGTGGAAATATTAGTGGTGGTGGTCGGCGATAGATGACGTTGGTGTACTTGCGGTCAGTTGGTGGATTGTGAGTGGTGGAGACAGAGTTGGTAGATGCCCTTCCTCAATGAGTCTTTGGACTCCCTGGAGGTGACAAATAATAATAATAATTTGAAGATATTGAAGAAAGCATTCGCTCAAAACTTGGAGATGGGCATATATTTATTTTTATTAAGAGATCATCATTTGAAAGGATTTAAGCAGTGCTACATTCAATTCTTAAGAGAAATAAATCCAGTTTGGCAGACCAAACTATCACCTATGCTTTATCTGAGAGCTATTGGAAATGAACAAAAATAACTCATAATTCATTTCTGGTTCAAGAGATGATTTAAATAAAAAAAAAGAGAGTATATATAAAGCCCTCATAAATTAGCTTAGTCCAAGTTTTGCAAACCATTTCTCTATAGTACTAAAAACATTGTATTTCTGTTACATCTAGCCTATTGTTTTATTTATTGAGGCAAATGCTGTTATATATTTGCTCTCTACAGTATATGTGTTTTATTTAAAATATTGTTGGAGTTCTGAAAATATCATTGTTACACTGACAAAGTCAGAATTTTGTTCTGTGTAATACTTATGCATAGACCCCTGCTGTACCATGAACACTTTCAAAACCAGATCCGAGAAGAGATTGATTATACTTATTCTCATAGTTTCCTGTGTCTGTATATTGCATGTGTTCTGACTGGTTTGCCTGAATTTGCAGGATGAAAAACCCAAGTTTCTAGGAGAAAAATCATCAAAAGAGTATATCATCAAAGGTGGTGACATTGAAAAAATGAAGGAACCATTAGTTTATATGGGAATTGTGATGAATGAAGTGGAGGTGAATAGTCTATTGCAGAACCTTAATGTGAATAGATCTGTGGGATTGGATAGTATACCACCACGGGTCTTGCATGAAGTGGCTAAAGAATTATCATTGCCCTTGACCATGTTGTTTAATCTGAGTCTTGGGTCTGGTTTAGTCCCAAAGGTGTGGAAAGAGGGGAAAATAGTTCCACTGCATAAAGGAGGATCCAAGACTACTGTTGCAAATTACCGACCAATCAGCATATCAGGAGTCGTTGTCAAGGTCTTGGAGAAAGTAGTCAAGGGAAAAATACAGGAATGGATTGATGATAATGAGATACTGTACAGGGGACAGCATGGCTTTGTGAAGGGTAGATCATGCCTCAGTAACTTGCTCAAGTTTTATAATTACCCTTATAAAACCATTTCAGGATAAGGTATCCTGAAATCAATCAGGATAAGGGTAAATCCATTACCCTTATCCTGAACTGGATAAGGGTAATGGATTTACAATGATACTGCTGGACCTGGCTAAGGCATTTGACAGGATACCACATGGAATTCTAATCCATAAACTACAACATATGGGAATGGATATAGGGTTGGTGAGATGGATAGGTGGGTGGTTGATGGAGAGATATCAGAGAGTATTTTATTCAGGAGTAGAGTCCAAAAGATGGCCTGTGACTAATGGTGTGCCACAGGGTTTTGTTCTTGGACCACTGCTGTTTAATTTGTTCATTAACGATATAGGGAACGATCTAAGAGGAACAGTTCATTTGTTCGCTGATGATGCGAAGTTAGGTAGGGCAATAGTGAATGTCAAAATCTTGCAGGAAGACTTGGATAGATTGGAGTTCTGGGCTAAGGAGAATGGATGTCAATTTAATGTGAAAAAATGTAAGGTTATGCATTTTGGGGTGAAAAGATTAGCAGCAGTATACCACATTGGTGGAACTGTACTCCATGAGATTGATGAGGCCAGGGACTTGGGAGTGTTGGTGGACAGGGAGATGAAGTTTAGAGGACACATTGCAAAAGTGGCTAAATCAGCTCATCAAATCACTTGGTTGTTGAAAAATACTTTGACGAGTAGAGACAAGCAAGTTATTGTACGTCTTTACTGAGCCTTGATAAGACCTCATCTCAATTACTGTGCCCAGATTTTGTCACCGAGGAGGTGGAGAGGATCCAGAGGCGAGTGACCAAGATGATAGCAGGTCTATGGAATGAACCATATGAGAACAGGTTGCAGAATTAGTTGATAGGTGGAAAAGGGGAGATATGATTCAGACATTCAAATTGCTAAAAGGTTTCTATCAGATTAAATCAGAGGATATTTTTGAGATCAGGACTGGTGGTGGGAGAACTAGGGACATCAATGGAAGCTGAGCAAGAGTGTGGTTAGCCTGTTTCTTTACTTTTAGAGTGGTAAATGAGTGGAATCAACTGTCAGAGGTCTGTTGTGGGTGCTATGACAGTGAATGAGTTCAAGGTAAGGAAAATAGATACTGTGAAAATGTCGAATAGTTGTGTGGACATGATGTTTAGGGCCTCCCTGGATTTGCCCGTAATAATAATAACCTTTTCTGTATAGGCCAAGGTTACAAGGAAGAATGTAGATGGCATGCAATGGCAAATTAGCATAATGAGTATAGGACAAGTAATTATTATGGGGTACTTCCAGCTATTGGGGACACAAATTGGAAGGATGAATGAATGGTCACAAGGAGGGAAGAAAATGGAATTTATATAGCTGTTAAGAGATAATTATCAGATCTGGTGTTATGGCAGTAACCAAGAAACCATGCCTCCTTGCTTGGGGAAAGTGACCATGTGGTCTTATCCATATAACACTTGCTTATTGTGGGATTACAAAGCAGGTGATTATGATATACTGAAGAGCCAGTTTTCTTATGCCATAACACTTAGAGCATTGGCGTGGCATAAGAATTTGGAGAAGAAATGTATTAATGTGGCAATGCATGGAAGATGGTCAAAACTTCATGCAAATATGTAAGAAAACAGTAGGAGACTTTACACCCAGTTAGGAGAATAAATCAGGCAGGAGTGCGATGGATGAACAGAATCATTAAGCAGGAGTTGTAGAAAAAGAAAACATTGCAGACGATTTAAAACAGAAGGGTAATCACAAGCCTGTGGGCAGTACAAAGTACAGACAAGAAGGGTGACCTTGTACAGTAAGGAAGGCCAAAGCTAATTATGAGAAGAAGGTAGCTGATGAGGTTAAGGAAATTTCCAAAGTTTTTTCACTATGTGACTAGTAATAAGCAGAATGACTGTGGATGAATAACCTTAATGAGTACCAATGCCAAACTTCATCCTTACCCTTTCACAGTTAGCTTTCCCAAGACTATCTGTCTTGGCATTCAGGGAAGAGCCACGAGTGGCATGAGAATGGGAAAGATGAATTTGATCTGTGGCAAAAGAAAATGGTTTGGTGGATAGTGTTGATTGTGTTAGTGAATGTCAGGTGAAAGCAGGATGGATGTGGAGAGAAGAATAGAGGTATTGAGAAAGTAAATGGAAGGCACAGAAACTGAACTGAGGAGAGCTACTGGAGAAATTAATTAGTGCAAAGATTACATGAGAGAAAGTTAAGAGAGTATAGGTACCAGCAGCATAGCTAGGTTTTTAGTACCTTTGGTAAATTTGCAGTTAAATGGCTTTTATAATTGTGTCAATTTTGATAATTGACAAAATATCCTGCCACTGGTACAAGGAATAGAGAGATGAAAAGGAGGGAAAATAGAAGAGAAAGAAAGTGTCGAAATGGAATGAGTCAGGGATGCCATTAAGAGAAGAATGAATCAGGCTGTGAGGAATGAGATGTAGGAAATTCAATGATTTGGGAAGTAGTGTAGAGTAGAGCATTGGAGGAATGTTTGCCTGAAGTGTGGCAGTAGCAGTGAAGGGAATGAGTTTGTCATTGATTGACCCAGTCTCTCGATAATTTCACTAATACCGATAATCATGAAGATTATTGGTATTAGTGAAACTTGTTTGACAGAGTAAAATGTCCTGAAAGGGATAGAAAAGGTTATGGCATATTTTAGGCAAATTAGTTTGACAAGTGAAAATGAGTGATTATTATGAGAGACTTTGGGCAGAGGAAAAAGCAAGCAAATTCTTGAGGAACAAGTGTTTTAGGCAACATGGGGAGGAAACACAAGAATCAAGAGTTTTGGATTTAATCATAGCATCAGAGAATTTGATCACAACTGAGATGCCATAATTGCACCCTACTAGTGAGAATGATCAGGTAAACCTGACTTGGAGAATGGATAGGTATGGAAATATCAAGGAGGAAGGAATTTATGTGGAATTATAAGATAATTATAATAAACTTAGAAACCCAGCTTGGGACTGTACAATGCATGGAAGAATGTGAAAAAAGAGAGGTCAGTAGTACATGGGAGCCCCCCCCCCACACACACACACACATCACTGATGTGCCTATAGGTCCTTTGACCTTTTGTGTATGGGAACAATATAAAAAAATAAATAAAATATAATAAACATTTGTAAGCATACCAGACTGCTTTAGGTAATTTGCCTAAAGCAGTCTGGAATAAAATGGAGGAAATTAAACAGGAATTGCAGGTGAAAAAGAAGTTATGATCCATTGCATGAAATATAAGGCTCAAGCTAGGAAGGGGTGACTAATGTAATAAGGAGAGAAAAGTTAGAATGCGAGAGGATACTAGCACTGCAATCCAAGGAGAATCCCAAGGAATTTTTTCATTATGTCAGCAGTAGGAGAAATGACTGTGGAAAAATGACCTTGCTAGATGGAAACAGCAAGGTCATCTAGAAACCTTGTTCTCTAGAACAGGTAAAAAAATAAATAAATAATAAAATTAATAAAAATAGGGAGAAAAAACCCTAGCCCACCCATGGTACAAATGTACTATAGGTTTACAAAATAACCTTTCGTGGGTTGGAACTGCATAAAAATAAAATAATAATTTGCCAGCCTGGTTGGCCGAGTGGTTAGCATATCTGCTCTCCAGCCAAAAGGCTGCGGGTTCGAATTCTGCCGTAGGCATGGATGTTATGATTGTCTGTGGAAGTACTAGTGGTGGTAGCCGGCGGTATTTGGTGTTAGATGATGAAGGTCGGTGGAGTAGCGAGACGAAGAGTTGTAGAGTAGATGCCCTCCCTCGATGAGTCTTTGGACTCCCTGGAGGTGTGATGTAATAATAATAATAATAAAACTGAAAAAGAAAAAAAAAACTAAATGTAAGGTCTCGAAGTTTGGTATCCACAGATGGATAGAAATCAACGAATCTTGACATGGTGGTAGATAGAATTTGAAGTTTAGAGGAATATTGCAAAGTTTGAGAAGATAATTCAGAGGACTGATGCATTGACGAGGGCATATTGGTAATATTATTATAAAGGCTTGATCGGAATTATTGTGCTCAGATCTGACCACTAGGATTTGAAAGAGATGAAGATAAAAAAACAGCTAGATCAAGATGAACTTTTATTTTCCAGGACCACACCATTTAACTGTCTTTCTAGTTAATCATCATTTCATGCAATCGTTGTTCACGTTATTTTGTGAACTTTTGGAAGTTTGCATAATTGATCTTTCTATTAGAGTAATATGCTCAACATATTACTACCACTAGAAAAAAAAAAAAAAAAAAAAAAATGATGAGAGAATTGTAGAAAGTTTTCCCACTTGGTTACAAAGTAATTATATTTTCCAAGAAATTATATTATTGTTTATTCTTTTACCCAAATTGTAGGCAAACAAAGTTTGTTCATGAAGTATTTTCATGACAAGGCTACTTATATATATATATATATATATATAAAGGCTGTTGACTTCACATCAATTGCCTCAGTTACTCATAATGCAAAGCATTTTTTTTTTTCTTCAGCCTATATGTTGTTGCTGTGCAATATGAGAAAGACCACTGCTGAGACCAGGTTCAACTTATATTGAGGTGAAAAAGTAAAGGGGTTTCATGAAAGTATTAGGAGAAAGAAAAGACAGATGAAGAGTAGGGGTGAAGACAAAAGACCTCAGCTCTTTTATATGATCATGTAGCCAAAGGCTATTTTTTTCCTTTTTCATCAGTCTCAGGCAACTGAACAACCAAAAGACCAATTGAAACTACAATTTACCATAAGACCACAATAAACTAAAAGGATAGAACCATTTAAAAACAACCTCACATGATAAAAATAGATAGAATTTTAATTCTCCTTGTTGAATATCGCATTATATGGGTGGTCTACACTACCTAGCCAAAAATTTGGTTATCTCCTAGAATGCTTCTTTCTAAATATAAAAATTGTTAGACTGAACAATAAAATTTCCATAATATAATATTGTAAAGAATTTTTATGTTATATTGCTGGTTTTCAAATCTATATTTTAAATCATTAATTTTAAAAATCAGAATTCTCTTCCCATGGCTGACAGGTGGGGGGAGGGGGTGTCAAAAAAAAAAGAATCTGTTCTGTTGTAACAGAATACTCATCACATTACATAATCTATTCTAAAAACACAGGGCAAGAGGACAGTTATAGACTATACATATACTGTATATGTTCTACTATCTCCAATCTGTAGAAGAATGCCGCAGATTGGATCTCTGATATTAAATTACCTCTATTTGATGGCATTAACTGTATACCATTCTTCAAGCAAGATCCCTCCTGTTAGGATACCTTGGAATTTCAGTAAGTTATTAAACAGTCATCGTTAGTACCCAGCTATAGAAGTTTGTGTCAGAAGAGGTTAAAGAATGTCAGTACCAGAATGCTGTAGTAGTTTTAGAGTTAAGCACAGAGTGCTATAGTATTCAGGAACAGTCTTGTCTCTTGGGCCATTGTAATCATTTATTCCAAATAATGTGAGATGATAACCCAAGTAGTACTGGAGAAGGTCTACATATGTATGATTACTTTGCAATATTTTATGAATTTTTGTGGCTGTATTACTTAAATAGAAGAATTTTAATACTGAAAACCCTAAACCTCCATGCTTCTTTGATACTTGGAAAAATTTTGAAAAAGTTAAAAATTTCCTTTTTAACTTTCTTGTCTTTCTTCAGCACCTTAATGTCTGTAATATTTATTATGTTACAGCTGAGCAGGTATTTTTGTTTTTGAAGGGATTCAAGGATATCTGTCTTCACACACAACAATTTGCTCTAACCAGCAAACCTTGAACCAAGAACTAAAAATCATCAGTGACACATTCATAAATAATGGCTATAACAAAATACTCCATAAAACATCAACAAAAAAGAATCTAGATTACAGTAAAACCATAGCCATCCCATACATTAAAGGGTTATTGGAAAATATCAACAGAATCCTACACCATTATAACTTCAATGCCACCTTTAAGCCACTTACTAAACTTAAAACCACATTCAACTCCTCTAAGGATCCTCTCCTCCCCTTGGCACATCCTGGAGTCTGTTGCATCCGCTGCACCTGTAACTTACCGTACATTGGTGAAACAGGACGTACAATCCCTATACGTAAGAAAGAACACATAAGACACATTAAATATAACCATTTTGGTGAAGCAGGCCTCTCAGATCACGCGCTCAACACCTTACACCAAATCGACTGGAAAAGCACCCGCTCTTTACACCATACAAAAACCTGGTATGAAAGGAAATTTAAAGAAGCCTGTGAAATTCTGATAAACCACCCAAATATCAACAACAATGGTGGCATGAACATTCCAAGAATCTGGATGGCACACATTCAGCCTATCTAATACATAAGATCCAGCATAAGTCAGGACTCTAGCCAACTTCTAGCTAGTATTAGAAACCATTCCATACCAACTGGTTGGAATGTACATGTATAATCATATTGTAAATATATATATATATACATAGGCATGGTTGTGCCCAATGTAATTCTACAACCAACAGATAATATTAATAATAGGACTAGCGTTGATGTATATTCTATTTTTTTCCACCACTAGAGGGCAGGCCAACAATTGTAATGGTTGGTCAGTAACTTTAACCAGATAGATTGTAGTGTAGCTAGTTCTCTATATATATAGTGCATATGCTCCAGAAGATGACCTTGATATAAAGGTCAAAACGTCGAATGTAGAGTTTAGTTATTAAACTAAAGTTTTACTCAAACACGGTAGTTGTCTCCATAATTTTCAAAAATGTACTCGGATCACCGTGCAAGCCTAAAAGAAAGGATATCTGTCTTCACCATCCACACAGATTTGGGTAATAGTAATTTCTTCAACGGATAATTCTGCAAATTATCTGTTGAAGAAAGTAGCTAAAGGGATATCTACTAAGCATTGTTGTATTCTTATTTTAAAATTGCTTTATTCTGCCTTTCTGTTTCTGATGATAGCGCTGTGTTTTGTACAATTACATTGGTTTGCTATAAACCAGCTTCTCTCTTTGTACCATTCTTTTAATTTTTTTTTTTTTCCTTTTGAGAAAAGCATGTTTTTCCTTTCCCCATTCAATCATATTTTGTTTTACTACTTGTCTGAATTTCAAACATTTATCCCAGTCCCAAGAAACACTGAATGGATGGTTTGGAGTTTCACTGAAAAGATTGATGGACAGGAGCAAGACCTAGAAAGATACAAAAGTTGAATTAATGCAGGTCTAATATATCCCATATACAAGTAGGAAAAAGGTGTATTCTTATAAAAATACTCTGGATTACAGATAATTGTAGAAAGTTCTTTCACTTTGTTACAAAGTAAATTATATTTGGCAAGAAATTATATTCGTGTTTCATCGTTCGACTTCTTTTCATTAATTCAACCTTGGTATCATTATAGGTCTGGCTTCCACTCATGAGATCTCAGTGAGTGTTGAAACTGATCTGGGTAGCAGGCCTTCCCCATAATGCATGGCATTATACATGTCCAAAAGGAAGTGTGCTTTGCATTATAGGATACTCAAAGAGTTGATGTGAAGTGAACAGCTTCTATATACAAGTAGCCTAGTCGTGAAGATACTTCACGTGCAAACTTTGTTTGCTTACACTTAGCTAAAGGATCAAACAAGAATATAATTCCTAGTGCTATGAAGGCAAATGCAATTTCTACAGGGCTGTACAGGTCTCTATTGTCTAAACCAGATGCTTGCTCCTGCACTTTGATGTGCCACAAGTGACTAAAAAGATACTGCGAGTATAACCACTTACCCCATTTAGAACCACAAGTGGCAAATCACTTTAAGTAATTAGTGGTATAAATAGTAATATAGCACCATTTTAAAATGTGACTGCATAACAAAAATATCCAACTGATTTGTCAGATAACTTTTTAATCCAGCCTGCAAGAATATATTGAGAAAATGGTTTTAAATCATCTATAAAAATCAACCATCAAAGATATGAACATACCATTTGTGTTCAAACATCAAAAGTTATGAATTCTTATTATGTCATACTTTTACACAAAAACATAAATATATATACTTACTTGTAAACTTTTTTTTCCCTATGATTTTAACAATTATTTTTTACGGATTATAAATTGGTGTATCATCTGTAGAACAAATTATCTGTTTAAAACACATTTTCACAAATATGCATCCTACCGATGGGCATTTTTTGTAACATAAAATTAGTAAAAAGTTTTTAATGAATCTAAGACCAAATTGTTTTATTATTACTATCATTTATCTTTGCCTATTATTCTTCTCTGGTTTTTATGGATGGTGTGTCTCCTATTCACTTTCATCCCATCCAGCTTCTGCACCTAAAAAAAAAGTTGCCACCACTGCTTTATAGTTTTGCATATTTTATAATATTAGTGTTTCAGTCATTCTGTTATATGTTTATTATTTATAGATCATAAAAGAATTAGCATGAAGTAGAATTGTAAACAGATTAATCATTAAGAAATCTTAGTCTTCAATATAGTGATATTTTGCATGAATTTTTTTTTTAAATTTAACAATGAGGTTTGGTAATCAGACAGATCTGATATTACAATTAATATTACACTACTACAGTATAGTGGGAAAGGTTGTTAGTGTGTTGGCGAGGTATGACAATAATAAGGTGAGACAGAGAGCCAGAATCGTGAATGGTATGCTAGCAGAGCTGTGTGAGGAGAAGGGAGTACAGTTTGTGGATGTGTGAATGTATTTGAGGGAAGAATGGAATTATGCAGATGTGATGACATTTGAATGGCTTTGGAGTGAATGCACTGGAGAAACTGCTAGATGAAAGTGCAGTGTGTGATGCAAGTAAGATATGAAGTGAAGGATCAGGAGAGTGGTATTGAAGAGACAGAAATGCTTGGCAATGGAAACAGTAGTAGTGTTAATTGATAGAGAGTGATAATGCAAGAGGAACAGGGAAATGTAGTGAGCCTGGGTGGACAGGGAAATATAGCATAGGGAGAGTGTATGTTGGAAGTAGTAGTCAATGTATGTATGGGGATAATCAGCATAGAAATGGAATAGATCAGGATGTGGGTGGGGAAGTAGAGACTGAGTGGTGATAAAAGTGATTATGTAAGGGGAGGTGTAGTTAGGAAATCACAACCAGCAATTGCCTTGGGTAGGATGGTCACTGGTTATAGACCTAAAAGAGTGAACTGCTGTGTTTATTTACAAATGCCAGAAATAAAGATGCTGAAATGGTTTCACTGATTGAGTTTATTCTTCCCAAAATCATTGGAAGTGAAACATAGTTGAATCAAGATGATATCCTAATGGGAATAGAAATGGAAGGGTACAGTGTTTTTTGCAAGGATAAAAAGGAGGGAGGAAGTGCTGCTGATAATATCAGAGGAATTATGTCCACATAAGGTAGACATGAAAGAGGAAAATAGTGGCAATGGTTATGAGGCAGTGTGGTGTGAGATGGAGGTTGACAAGGAGACAGATTTAGTTGGATGCTGCTATGGGCCAGGGAATGTGGAGCGTGATGATGAAATGTATAAACAAAACAACTTTGTTAGTGAACAAAGGAAGGGTGATTTTACTTATGGCAGTATAGATTTCTGTATTTAACAATGTCTTGTAAGATATTGTGATGTGGATCGTTACATTGTGCAGAATGCAGCATAAAGTAATATTTGGTATGGCCAAAGGAAGAAAGCAGATTGGAGACAGTCATGATGTAGAGTTATTATAACACTGAAATAACCTTATGTGTTATTCTCCTTGCTGCCTAATTACTTTGTTATTGCTCTAAATAGTGTGCAATATTTAAATATAACTAAATAAATATGTTGAAAAATTAAAATATGTACTGTACTTGTTATATTTTAAAATAAGTCGATATGGAAAACACCGTCTACTCAGAGCAGGTATACTATTCCCTAGCAAATTAAAACTACTAATTATAGAAAACATGTATATTAATAGGCTACAGATTCAGAATATATTTCATTATTCTTCCAAGAAAAAAAAAAGAAAGAATTTTGGAGCATCCTTAAGCATATTATAGGAAAAATAGCTATGTATAGTTACACCTAAAGTTATTTATCTAGTTTGCATTGAATAAATACTGTATTCTTTTAATAGACAGAGAACACTAGCAAAAAATAGTAATTGGTTTTGTATACATTTATGAACTTTTTCCTAACCTATAAAGCAATATCTCTGAATGCTCTCGAAGTAGAAAATTGTAATATATCTTATCACATGTATAAAGTCAGCATAAACGAAGACGCACAAATGCATTTTAATATTTGATACCTATGGTGATAAAAAAAAAAAAAGATTTAAGTAGATGAACTCTTATTACTACTATTTTGCTAGTAGTAAAAGGAGAAATTTCAGATGGGTTACTCTGGATGAATAATAATGGTGCTTGTATATGCACCCAATGAACAAAACATTAGAGATATCTACCTATTGTTGGTTCCTCCTCTAGTTCAAATAACAGTCTGTTCTCTCCTAGGCATTGACTCCACCAGATGCCAGAGGCAATTCCAGCCATGCCTGTTGCAGCATTGTCCACAACTGCACCTTAGTCATCAGTCCCAGATGCATTGATCTGATATCTTGCTCTACGGCATCCCAGAGAGATTCTATTGGATTTAAATACAGGGACCTTGGGTGCCACTGGACAGTCCCAACTCAGATGAGTGTTCCTCAAGCCATGCCTGAATGGTTGTGGCCCAGTGGGGAGATGCATTGACCTGCTGAAACAGACCATCGGCTGCAGGATGCTTAAAGGCCATGAAAGTGTGTAGATGATCATCCAGCACATTCTTGTAGC
Source organism: Typopeltis vanoorti (assembly GCF_054136105.1). Lineage (NCBI taxonomy): Eukaryota > Metazoa > Arthropoda > Arachnida > Uropygi > Thelyphonidae > Typopeltis > Typopeltis vanoorti. Next base: position 21,957,743 of record NC_143571.1, read on the forward strand.
TTGCAGCATTTAAGAACCTCTCCAGACACACTAAGGAACCTAATGTGTCACATGAGAAGACTTCCCAAACCATCACAGAGCTACCACCTCCTTGAGCAAAGCCGACCTGATACGAGGCCATGGCCTCATGCAGTCGACATTACATCCACACCCTCCCATCAGCTCAGTACAACTGATAACAGGATTCATCACACCACATGACTCTGGTCCTCTCTGCAGAGGTCCAGTTTTGATGGTCTTGACACTAGTCGAGGCAATGCCCGAAGACGAGCTGTCAACAGTAGTATACGATTAGGGCGTTGGCTCCTGTAGCCCATGGTATGCAGGATACACTGTACTGTTTGCTTGCTGACATCGCATGTACCCACATCAGTAAAACTGGATGTGATATGTGCCACCAGTGTCCTGTGGTTGGTCTGGACAGTCTACGTTGACCCCAGTCATCAATGGCACGTGATTGGCTCCCACTTGCTCGCTGGTACATCTGTTATTGGTGTATACATATATATATACGCTCATGGTGGACACTTAATATGGTTGCACTCGGAAGAACCCTATGGTTCTTACCACTTGCGTGATACAATGACCCATCTGTCATGCACCCATAATGTCAGTGATCAAAGGCGCTAAGATTGCCACATTTACCCATATTTGTCAATTGCGATACATTGTTTGGAAGCTCGATGTCTGCCTATTTACAGGCTGCGTGTAATTTGGGTACGTTTCACTCTGCGCAGGGATGCCAGTTCAGCTTTCCATCACTCCTATCTCTAATGTTTTGTCCATTGAGTGTGTGTGTGTGTGTATATATATGTGTGTGTGTTATTTTTCAGGTTGTATGTGGACTTTTATAAAGAAGTTCAGATATTTATCAGTGTGCTAAAATATAACTTTGTTGATATAATGGATTATGTGTTAGAGTGTAAAGATGAGGGAAAACCATACATATTACTGTTTGATTTTGTATTATTTTATTTACTAGAGTGTAATAAAGTTGCCTTACAAAAAATGTCATATTCCGTCTGTTTTTCTTACTCTACATTTTAATATTTATGATATATTATTATTACATGACATCCCCAAGTACTCATTGCAGGAGGGTATTCCACACTGCACAACCTACCATGGTTGTTCACAAAACTGTCAAAAGACATTCTAAAATCTATACAGTTACATTTACTTATTGGCTTACTTTTCTATACCATTAACTTCGACACATTATGTGACACTTAGGAGTCAAAGGACTCACTACTCCACCACAACCCACCATTATTTAGTTTATTATTTGGTTTAGTGTTTCTGAAAGACACCTTTATACCTGTTCCAGTAGTATGATTTGTTTAATTACAAAATAAATTGCAGAGATGTATATACCTATTGATTAATGAACAGTTTGCAATTAATTGGGTAATTTATTCAAAAAACAAAATTACTTTGCAAATTAAGTTGTTTATCAGATAATTGAAATATATTGCTGGCTTGACTAAGTGGATGTCATCTCTGCTTTCCACTAGCATTGATTCAAATTCCAATCTGGTATGGATGCTCTTAAAAATCTGCAAGTGGAAAATTTTCATCATCTGGTGTATGATTACAAACTTATTTGTTAGCCTCCTGAAGTGGCTTGAAAATGCACCAAGTTTAATCTCCAGGGAAGATTTCCAAGTATTCATTATTTCTTCCTTTCATTCAATGTGTTAAAATTTAAGGGATAAACGGTTATAGAAACAATATTAACATTTCGGACTTTGTTTCATGGTCGTTTTCAGGAGAATTTGTACACACACACACATATGTGTGTGTATATATATATATAAAACAAACAACACAAATGCATAAGGTAGGCTACCACCATCTTACTAACTGTTACAGTAGTGATCTTATATCTGACAGGGAAGAAAAAAAATTCCACGGGTTTTGAAAAAAATATAAACATAAAAGTAGATTTCATAAATTCTGAAAAAATATAAAAATTAATTGCAGTATTATGATCTTATCAGGAACAATATTAAATGATGAAGAAAGATACATGGTTTTGGACCAGTGTTAAAAAGATTCACCTAAATTCCAGAGTGAGTGCTTGAATAATAGCATTTCATTCTCGAGTCTTTGAGTTATTCATTATTGGTTCAGCGATATCAGCTTCCGTGTACTGAGCTCTTTTACATCATTGCAATTCATTATAATACTGTACGTAATTACTTTTATTTATCTGAAATCCTGCAGACTGGAATTGATAAGTCTAAAAATCGTAGGACAGTCATGAGTAGAGTGTATTCTTTTTATGTAGTTATAGGTCCGAGTTGGTGATAGCAATTCAATTTGAAGATACTGTCAGTTGAACACCACCTCTTCCAGTTGAACTTTTATGTTTGGTATATGGGATCCTTACATGTAAATATTTGGAAATAGCAAAATGTTCTGGAGGCAATTTAAAAAGTTTAAAAATGGGGACGGGGGATGAATAGTACTGTAAAAGGAATCAAATATGATAATAGTGACGTGAAAACTGAAGATAAGGATATCCTAGATGTCTAGAATAATTACTTGGAAAAACAAGAAGTGACAGAAAATTTTCAGGTGGGACACAAACAGGAGTGCATGTGTGCTTGAGTTGGAGAAGACCATCAAAGGCTTGAAATGTGAAAGGGAATCTAGAGTAGATGATATTCTACCAGAAATGCTCAATTTAACCTTCTGACCAGGCCATCTGCTACACTGCAGATGGCCTGGTCAGAAGATTAAATTCCAGAAGATTGAAGTAGACCTCTTATAGTGCCCATCTATTAAAAAAAAAAAAAAAAGAATAAAGTTGAATGTGAGAATTGCAGAGTAAGATTTATGCAAGAATACTTGAAAATAGGCTGAGAAAGATTGCGGAAGAAAAACTTCAACGTGCTGGGTTAGGGCCAAATATAGGTTGTCACGATCAGATTTTCACTTTACAACAAATAGTTGAGAAATCATGGGAATATGACAAGGATCTGTACTTATATTTTGTAGATCTGGAAAAGGGATAAGACCAATTGCAAAAACTTCAACATAGAAAACTTCCATTGCATTCTTAATGGAGAACCTATAGAACAAGTAAAATATTTCATCTATTTAGCCCATTTTTTTAGTGAAGATGGCAAATTAAATTTGGAAATAGACAATAAAATAAAGCTTGTATGGTAGGGAGTCAATTGAATAAATGTATATGAAATAAGAGAAATGAGCCAGAACACCAAACTAGCAATTTACAAGACATTGTTCAAAACAGTTTTAAGTTATGGATCTGAAGGTTGGGTTAGAAATAAAGCACTTAATCAAAGATTAGAGACCTCATATATGTGAATTCTGAGAAAAATTAGGGGCCTGAATAGATGGCAGAATCATATTTTAAAAATGAAGATATTAGGAAGGAATGCGACATTGTTTGCATTCAAGAATGTGTGAGTAGGGCTAACCTAAGATGATATGATCACTTAAACAGAATGGGAGAAGATAGATTAGTAAAAACAGGTGTTTGATGACAGGGAAAAGACCCATAGGAAGATCAAGGTCTAGGTGGATTGATTCAGTCAGAAGTGCCTTAGAAGCACGAGACATTAGATACAACAATATTGAAGTGCTCACAAAATAAAATACAAATTTGGAGGAAAATAGTTGATAGCAGATTAATAATAATGTATGCTTAATCATGTAGTGCTGTTATAGTAGCCTGAACACTCCTTGAGGGTACATATCAGGAAGTTAATCATGATGGAATCCTTACAAAAACTTGTTGAGCCATTGCAGGATATGGACAGCCAAAATCTTTTGAAATTATATTTATTATTATTGGTGACACCTCCAAGCAGTCTGAAGACTCATCGCAGGAGGACACCTATTGTACAACTCTCCACCACTACACTGAACCTCACTACCAATCATCTACATCAGTGCCATCTACTGCCCACCACCACCACAGCTAGTATTTTGCAATAAGTCTGTTCTGTCTGAATAAAATTTCGGATTTAAGATGCACAATCCATGTGATTCAATTAGCATATTTTTTATTGAAACATATTACCCCTCTCATATGAGGAGGGGTAGAAAAAGCCAACTCACTTTCAGATGGGGGGAAAAGAAAAAACAGTGTTCTCGACAGCATTGCCACTCAGATCTTTCCAACCAAAGGAAAATTGTCAAAATTGCTAAGTGATGTGCAAGTGATTGCTAAATAAAAACTATTTTAGATTTTTAATGTAACAAGAAGATGTAGTTTAGCCCCAATGTTATTTTTTAAAAAAATTCTGGGATCTGTTGATGTTACTTACACCATAAATTAGTGTTGTTCGAAATACAGCTTGAAAAGCTTTAAGCTATTTTTTATCAGTATGATTTACTAGTTATTAAGTAATTTAATTTTATGAGCCGAACATAAAATAAAATTGTTTCATTTCAGTGTTTTAAGTTAATTTAATCGTATGTTAAAATTCCGCAAAAAGAAACAATTTGTTAAATTATGACAGTAAACTCATTATTTTTGATAATTGGCAATGCTGTTATGATGTTGGACGAATTTTAGATGATAGCAGCTTATAAATTGCAGTCAATTTCCTGCTTGTTCAGTACTGATCTCACGTTTTAACTCGTTCTTTATAAAGGTGTCACTAAACACATTCGTCAAACAACTGGTCGAACTTGAATTATCAGTGTGATACTATATTGTTAATAATTTCAAAATATGCACCGTTTGTAGTTAACTTACTGTAACTAGAATTAGTCTTTCTGTATTTCAGGTGAGAGCTTTTTTTTTTAGATTGAAACCAGCAGAGAAAAATTGTTAGGCATCTCTTTCATTCATGCAGAACACCATATTATGTAGCTTCCATATAAAATCAATATAAGATAAAACGGCCTCGCACTCCCTATTAAGGGAATAAAAGGCGTTAGCGTTTTATTTCATTCATGCAGAACACCATATTATGTAGCTTCCATATAAAATCAAAATAAGATAAAACGGCCTCGCACTCCCTATTAAGGGAATAAAAGGCGTTAGCGTTTTATTTATTATATATAACTTTTGTAGAGGAGCAGTCACCCACACTTAACCGGACTTAGCCATCACAAATCAACATTCCGACGACAACAGCCGCTATTTCGTGGTTTCCCACCGTAAAGCAATATATCCTTATAAGGACTGGCTTAAAGTGGCGAAGCAAGAATGCTTTTCATATTCCCCGTTATCTGTAGAGGACAGTGTAGGGATAAGGTGTTATTGAGCAATTAAAGCTCTGATCATGGCAGGAGGGTAACAGCAATAGCCGAGCCTCAGTTAGAACTTCATTGGCTACAGCATTGCCAATGAAGTTCTAACTGAGGACTTCATTGGCATTACCCTCCAAGAGTATTGGATTGAATGAATCAATCACCGCATCTCACGGTCGATTGATTCGTCTCGATGTCCAAAGCAATATATTTGAAATAGCTTGGGTTTTACGATCGATTTTTTTTTTTTTTTTTTTGAGTTGCGGGACTATTTTAAAAAGCAGAGTTTCTTGGAAAAAAAAAAAAAAACACTCCGTGCCAGAAATCGACAAACTGGGGAATTGGTCGAATAAAAACTTAGTAATCGGCGACTGGAATCGAATTTAGAACAGTCTTTCTTTGGGCAGCGTAGCGTTATGAATGTGAACGTTATTTCCATAAATCTCACATAAAATCATCAAATTAAAAATTCGAGGATAGACGCTGCATAATTGTGTTTTAATGAAAGTGATTTATTTGGTTACCTGATAATTTTAGATGGAAGAAAAAAAAAAAAAAAAAAGTAGTTTAGAATTGTCCTAACATCAAATGAATAAAGGCAGGTATTTGTATTTGGCAGACCCACAAAAGTTTTACAATTCATAGGGTTTCGAAATTAATTACACGATATTTACAGATTGTCCAATTTCTGATTTTTACTAGCATTTTAATGCTCATGGTTTAAAAGCCTATAAATTCAGAGGCCCTCTGTGTGGCCTGTTTCCACAACATGGTGAGCATTCCTCCTATATACAGGGTGGCCATAAAATAACTTTCCCTCTTTGGAGGCATCTGTAGCTAAAAACCAATAAATGGAATGAGACCAAATTTTATATTGGGACTTTTAAAGGCATGGGGAGATGATTTCAGCGGGAAAAAAAAGATTTAGTATCAAAAGTCGCCGATAGGGAAGATTTTGGAGCTGGCAGAGCCGAAAACAAGCGGATAATTACATTAAAGGCAGATAAAATGGAATAACAACATTTTGACGGTGTAAGTGACAGCCACTTCACTCATGCCAGATGGATATGTGCTGCGTTACAATGATAACAATAATAATTAAACTAAAACAACTTGCGAGAGACACAGAAATTAATGTAGTGATTGAACTCACAGGAAATAATATTTTAGTCATCGGAATCAGGGTCACCTGGACCACATACACGATTTTCAATGTGCTGACCTTTCTTGTGTACAACAAATTGCATCCGGTGTGCGACATGCTCTACAGCTGAGCATAAGGAGTTGGATTGGATGTTCATAACAGCCCGTTTTATGTTCTTTCAAGACATGTAAGTTGGGAACGCCATCAACATACATACCCAACGAATTTCAAATACCCCCCCCACAGCCAAAAGTCACGTGGAGTGATGTCCGGGGAATAGAGGCGGCCATGCCGTCGGAACTGACTGATAACCCAACAATCACTCGAATAACTGCCTGAATGTTCCCAATCCCTTTTTAAGAGCTTTTTTTGTGCTGTCACGTACGCACAGTAAAATTTGCACAATTCTTTTTACCTGCGTTTACTGCAAATATTTGACTGCTTTCTGCTCCCCAGCGCCAAAATTTCTCCTAATCGCGACTTTTGGTACTTTTTTTTTTTTTTTTTTTTTTTTTGCGGAAATCATCTTCCCATGCCTTCAAAAGTCTCAACATAAAATTTGGTCTCATTCTGTTTATTGGTTTTAGCTACAGGTGCCTCCAAAGAGGGAAAGTTATTTTATGGCCACCCTGTGTGTATATATATTTCTTTTATTTCGTATTTGGATTGACAGAGAAAAAAAAAACTTTTTTTTTCAAGAATTACCAACCTGCTTTAAGTGTTCCAAGTGTTCTTACTTCCATTTTATACTTATCCTGCAGATCCAAGTTGAATTCACAAGTCTGATTTTTGTGAGCAATTTATACATGTAGTGCAATATACATCGAAAACCATTTGATTGAAGGTTTTCTTTTATATGAAAACTACAAAGTTCGCAAATTAAAAAAATGGCTAACCTTGAAGCCTATAAAAGATTATATATATATATATATATATATATATATATATCGCTAAGCTGGGGAACACTGCTAGTTCGTCAAAAAAAATACTAATCATATAAAACAAGCATCAGTTATCGAGAGCCGATATCCCAACCTTCATACGCGAAACGACCGCAAACTTTTTTTTGCGAATGCAGTCATCCACTAACCATTAATCTGCCAGGCAGTGGACTAGGGCAAACAAATATCTTCAAGACAGAAACGTCACCATACCTCACTGTGCAGGTAAGTATGAAATGCACTGCTAATCAGCTCACAATGGATGAGCCAAGTGCTCACTAAACAAATCAAATTTCCTTTTCTCTCTCAGAAACCAATACAGGGATGAAGAACTGAAGGTTAAATCCATATTGCCAGTATCTTTAACCGAGATATTACTATTATTACGGGCGACTCCAGGGAGTCCTTAGACTCATCGAGGGAGGCCCTAAACATCATGTCCACACAACTATTCGATATTCTCACAGTATCTATCATACCTTGCCTTGAATTCATTCACTGTCAAGCACCCACAACAAACTCTGTTAGCTTATTCCACTCATTTACCACTCTAAAAGTAAAGAACCCAGCTCTAACACTATTCTTAACACTCTTGCCCAGCTTTCATAGATGACCCTAGTTCTCCCACCACCAGTCCTGACATCAAAAATATCCTCTGAATTAATCCTATAGAAACCTTTTAGCAATTTGAATGTCTCACCTTTTCCACCTATCAACTAATTTCTGCAACCCACAAATCATCAACCTGTTCTCATAAGGTTCATTCCATAGACCTGCTATCATCTTCGTAATTCGCCTCTGGATCCTCTCCACCTCCTCCCCATCAAGAAGAAACCTAGGTGACCAAACCTGGGCACAGTAGTCGAGATAAGGTCTTATCAAGGCTCGGTACAGAAGAACAATAACTTGCTTGTCTCTGCTCGTCAAAGTATTTTTCAGCAACCGAGTGATTTGATGAGCTGATTTAGCCACTTTTGCAATGTTCCCTCTAAACTTCAACTCCCTATCCACCAACACTCCCAAGTCCCTGGCCTCAATCTCATGGAATACAGTTCCACCAATGTGGTATACTGCTGCTAATCTTTTCACTCCAAAATGCATAACCTTACATTTTGTCACATATTCTCCTTAGCCCAGAACTCCAATCTATCCAAATCATCCTGCAAGATTTTGACATTTTCTGCATTCACTATTGCCCTACCCAACTTTGCATCATCAGCGAACAAATGAACTGTTCCTCTTAGATCGTTCCCTATATCGTTAAACAAATTAAACAGCAGTGGTCCAAGAACAGAGCCCTGCGGCACACTACTAGTCACAGGCCGTCTTTTGGACTCTACTCCTGAATAAAATACTCTGATATCTCTCCATCAACCACCCACCTATACATCTCACTAACCCTATATCCATTCCCATATGTTGTAGTTTACGGATTAGAATTCCATGTGGTATCCTGTCCAAGGCCTTAGCCAAGTCCAGCAGTATCACTGCTATTACCCTTATCCAGTTCAGCTGTCACTGTGTTATAAAACTTGAGCAAGTTACCAAGGCATGATCTACCCTTCACAAAGCCATGCTGTCCCCCATACAGTATCTCATTTTCATCAATCCATTCCTGTAGTTTTTCCTGATATGCTGATCAGTTCCCCTCTTTCCACGCCTTCAGGACTAAACCAGACCCGAGACTCAGATTAAAACAACATGGTCAAGGGCACTGATAATTCTTTAGCTGCTTCACATAAGGACTCATACTGGTATACCACAGATCCAATCCCACAGATGTATTCACATTAAGGTTCTGTAATAGACTATTCATCACAATTCCCATATAAACTAATGGTTCCTTCATTCTTTCAGTGTCACCAACTGGAATGATATATTCTTGCAAAGTGCTCTCTCAGTAATTCCATATTTCCAGATATTGATAAATTAAATATGACTAGTGGTGTTAACTGACTGATGGAAACTTTTTGTTGTGTTAAAAATAAGTTTTTAAAATAAAAAATAAATCACCTAACGTCTTTTATTCCATAATAGGGAGTAGGCAAGGCCTTTATACCCTATATAGCTTTTGGAGACTGAGTGGGTAGTTCAATCTCCACCGGTAGCCAATCAGAGATAGCTGGCCCATGTCTATCACTAATTATAGGCAGCTACTGATGAATAGACTAGCAAACAAGCCATCTCTTGGTGCCTAACCCTAACATGTTATGTTATTGTCTGAAATAATGCGAGTTCTACGGTCGATTTTCGTGAGTTTACGAGACAAAAAATCCGAGTTTCCATGAGGAAAAACCCACTTGCACGTGCCAGAGATCGTCTAACTGGGGAATCGGTCGAAGATAGGCTTAGAAAAAGTTCCTCCAGTCAGCAACTATACTTGAACCTAGGCCTAGCGCAGAGGAGGCATTCACCACTTCCACTGAGCTACACTTAATAAGTTAAACATTCATTATTTCATCAATAAAAAAAATCTTGATTTATGGGGGGGGAATGATTACTTTTTCCCCCCTAAAAGATTACTCCTGGGTTTAGCGGATTTTTCAGAAAACTGCACTTTAGATGCAAGACAAAGTGCAGTCATTTCACTGAGTTTACATACAAGCCGCATTTCATTTGTAGTATATTGAAAAGAAAACGACTGTTCAAAACTTGAGTTATTGGTCTCTCGGAAACACATCAGTAGTACATGCTTTTCAGAATCTTGAAAAACCATATGAAAGAAAAGTTTCCCGCTTAGAATAAAAAAACATGTTTTAGTTATGATTCAACCCCCCCCCCCCTTCCCCACTAGAAGAACAGCTAGGAATTAACAAAATTCTTTCTAACTATATACATGATTTTGATTTATTCGCAGAGTAACTTTTTTGCCATGCCACCTGGCAAAAGCCCATGTGATGGTCAGGGTGTCAATAAACGATTGTCACAAAGGCAAGCGTGCAAAGGAGAACTGAAAACTGCATATTGTCACTGCAATGCTCGACTTCTGTTCTAGCAACATTGCTAGTTTAATATTCTTTAAAAAAGAATATTTTTAAAGAAGCTTTAAAAAAAGATTTGAAAAAGCAGAATGTATGGCATTATGTTCTAATTGATGTTGCTGTTCGTTACTGTTCGAAGTCGTTGCATTCACTTAAGCATTAAACGCTATTTAATTAAAATTGGCAAAATAGGACCGATTTTGCTTAATAGCCACCTATCATAAGTGTCTTAAAATTTTCCAATTTTTGTTTAGTCACCATATAACTTTAAAAAATTAAAAAACTTCAGCCATATTTAAGTTTTTACAAATCGAGTAGTTTTTTTTTTTTTTTTTTTTTTTTAGAATAAACCACTACTGATAGTTTGCTATTAAGCCCCAATCGCTCCTATTTTGCCAATTTCATGCATGCAGCCCAGGCACACTTTTGAAAATGAAGACAACTGCATTTTTTACGCGTATTTATTATTACAACCATTAATTATTTTTAGAAACTTCTGAGTGGCTTCAATGAAGGTGATATTTGGGACAAACATATTCTACTATGTGTATAAAAGGAATAGACAAAAAAAAAGACTTGTGGATTCAACCTAGGACTTGCAAAATAGAATACGAATTGGGAGAGGGGAGAACAACTTGGAACACCACCATCTTGAAAAAAAAAAAAGAGTTTGTACATGACAAGGTACAATATTAGGTAGCAAATGCAAATAAATAATCAAAATGTGTGTGTGTGTGTGTGTGTGTGTGTAACTGTAGCAGAGTTCAATGGCAGTCAAAAATCGCATAGTAGATAATCTGAAAATAAACTGTGATTAAATTTAAAACCATCCGGAATTGCGAAAATTCTGTGGATCTGCGAATAAAAATGACTGCCATAATAAATTAAGGATGCCAGGATAATCGGAAAAATATTTTCTTCTGTCCTTTCACGAAATTATAATCACTCATAATTTCACTTGCAATGACTGTTTTGTAAGTGAGATATGAATTTAATTTTCAAAATGTTTCAGAGCTTTCATCTCGAAATTTTTGGATTTTCCCCCCATCGGGTACACATTCAAAGCTACCATGTTAAATTTCAGATGCCTAGTCCCTCTAGAAGTGGGTAAATAATTTGATTTGATAAATTATATTGATAAATAATTCACTTAACAGCATGTTTATATGACATGGTATAATTTCCTCTGATATTAAAATCTAATTTGAAAGTTCTTTAGTGTAAGATTTATCCCCTCACCCCCCACCCCCCAAAAAAATAAATAAAATAAAAAAGTACTGTCTTGGATGTGTCTACTGCGATAATGGGAGAAAAGGGAAAAATCAAATTTATTCAGTTCGTTTGCTATTGCAGCATTTTGACATTCCATAAATCATCGAGCATCAAATAAAAACAATTTCGATTTGTTTACAAGTTATACGTCATAAAATACATAACAAATGAAAACTTAATTCTCATATAGTTTAACATTCTTTTTCACAATAACGTCCGGAATAGTCCGCTTCACATTTGCAAACAATATCGCTGGAATTGAAAGGTTGATCTTCTTTCGTGGTTATAAATTTCCAAGCCGATAGTTCGTGTGATGGCCAAGTACACCTTCCCTTGTAATTACAAATAGTTTTACTACACCGATCGGAATTCCACTTCACATTCTCAATAGCTGGTCCTAGAGTAGTTACGGTATACTCCTTCAGGAGTCTGCATGCCTCTCTGGAAGAAACGCTACCTGAAGAACCCCAAATCACAGCTCCGTCCATTCCAAGCGATGCTACTTGTCCCAACATGCGGTAGAAATCTTTCTATAGGAAGGGGGGGGGGAGAGAAGGGTTGTGGAGAAAGAGTTAATGGTAATAGGCGTTTATGAATATGCATTTATTTAAATATTTATTTTATCATATAAATGAAAGCATACTTAAACAGAAAATCACTAGAAGCAGAAATTCATTATAGATACAAAAGAGCAACAGCAAAAAAAAAAAAAGCATGCAGGAAAAAGAATAGAGTAACATGGGATAACTTCATAGCAAAATTGGAAAGAGATGTTATGGTGAAACGAACAAATACATACAAAAAAATTCGAAGACTTATGAATAAGGATGTAAAAGAAAAAGTGAAACTTGGAATAATCAGAGAGAAAACTTAGCTGGACTTCTTTCCCAACTTATGGCGAGATAGTAATGAATCTGAAAATGATATAATGCTAACTATACAGTGGAAGAAATAACATTACAAGGAATCCAGCAAAGCAAATCAGGAAAAAAATAAGCCCTGGAGAAGATGGAGGCATCCTATTCATCAAACGACTGTCACAATTATTTAACAATATCTGGCAGCGAGGAAAAATCCCAGAAAGTTGAAATAAGGCAATTATCATTCCAATACATAAAAAAGGCGAAAGTGCAACTGAAAATTACAGAGGAGTAAGTCTCCTAAATGCTGGTTATAAGGAACTTCAAAACTTAATATGTAGTAGATAAACTTGTTAAGAACAAGATGGTTTCCGAAAAGGATGATCGTGCATTGAACCAGCTACATTAAAAATCTTAATGGAAAAAGATTAGCAATTCAATATAAAAACATTGTGTTTGTAGCTTACTACAATGCCTCTGCCATAGTCTTAAGGAGAAACTGTGGACCATGCTCATGAATCTAAACATTCCAAATCAACTGCTTGCTGCAATAACTAACGTATATCAAAACAACCAAATAGCTGCAACCTAAAAATAAGAAGATGGTGCATCAAAAAGAATCAAAAGTTACAGGAGTAACTTTTGATTCTTTTATTTAATATCTATAAAGATGAAATAGTAAAGAAATGGAAGGAGAAATATAAAACCAGCTTTTACACGTGTAAATTGGATCGTAGAACTATACTTAATGCCCTTTTGTTTACAGATGACTAGATAATCACAGCAAGAAGTGAAAATGAACTCCAAAGATCAGTATACTCCTTAAACAGATTGCTAAAAAATTTAGAATGCAAATATCAGATATGATTTTTATTCTATCTCTTAAAGGACAATCTCAAGTCAGAAGTAATCATGGTTGAAATAAAATTTAAAACAATCTAACTGCTTCAAATACCTTCTGTGTGCTGTGTCATATACAAAGAAGCTGATATTGATGTCAGTATGTTCACTAATATTTTCACACCTAACCAAGTTCAAAAGCCTACAAGAATCGGAGCTTAAAGTTTTGGCAAGACCTTCTCTGCTTTACGGAAGTGAATTATGAACCATGAAAACTGCAGAAGAAAAAAAAGAAGGAATAGAAACAGAAGAAATGAAATCCCTGCGAGGAACAACAAGCTTTCTCTTGATAAGCAAGCACAGAAATGCGTAAAGAACGCATTTCTGTGCTTCCTTATCAAGAAAGGGACGACCAAGAAAAAGATGGAATCAGACCGAAACAGGCCATTGGACCTAAATCTCTGAAAGGATGATAATGATGAATTATAAAAATAAAAAAAATAAATAAATAAAAAAGCTGTGCATTGCAATGTGGACAAAATACAGTAATATTAAGATTAGCGTTCATAATACTAGAACATGGAGCACTAAATGATGCAGATTAAAACGAGGTCATAACATTTTATTAGACAGGTAAAAATACAATAATTTTTATTCAGGGATGTTTCATGAAACATCCCTCAATAAAAAAAGATCCGAACAGTGCAAAAGTATTATACAAATTATTTCTCATAATAGTCGCATTCTTGTAGTGTGACGTCCTGCATTATCGCCACGGAATGCAACCTACAGGGAGCTAGTTTGGTTTATCAACTGTAGACACTTCACTTCTTGTCATTGCTAATAACATGGTGGGATTTCGATTATTTTTACTTAGTTTTGTTACTAAAATTGTCATTTAGTGCAAAATTGGAATAAGTCAGATTTCAAATGTTTGTCATAATTTTGCCTTTGCGAATGACTAGAATTAAATAAAACGAAGACCACGTGGCGTTTTATTAGAGATCCCGTTTAGATAAGTATATTAAATAAATATAATATTGGATTTTAATTATATTGAATTAAAAGATACATAATTAATACAAACAACTAAATATTGTTTTTTGATACAGCCTGTTCGTGGCGCTAGATACTATGCATGTGACGTGCGTTACGCATGAAATTTTGTGAACTAAGGCTCTATTTAGAGCTTTAACACGAACAACTGCGTTACGTTTGAAATACCGCTAAATTTTAACCCTGCCTAAGGTAACCAGCGCCACGGCGAAAGTTTGAACTAATTGATCAGCTGTCTTGTTTAACACCACGGTTTTTAGATAGGAATTTTAACTGTCAAAATAAATATTCTGTCAGTTAACTTATTTATTGTGGTACTAAACTGGTGTTTAATTTAGTGTCAGGTAATGTTATACACAAATTAATTTTTATTATGTTAAAATTGTGTTTTTACTTGCAGGTAAATTTGTGATAACCCTCCGAATACGAGTTCAAGAAAAAGAAAAATAATCGAAGTAAACAGAGGATTCAATAAAATGTGGATAGAGAAATTTGCATTTATAGAAGTAAATGGAAATTCGCAAGGTTTAATTTACCTTCTACGACTTCAAAATCACAAATCAAGTAATGTCGAACGACATTTTCGAGGAAAACATTTAGACTTCAGTAAAAAATATCCTGAGGGTGATGATAGAAAAAAAAGCTATTGAAAAATTACAAAAGAAAACATTGCTTCAGCAAAGAAATTTGTCAACTTGGACGAAATCTTCGTCGAATACTACTGGAGCAAGTTTTTTTGTTATCCTTTGAAATAGCAAAAGCGGGAAAACCTTTTACCGATGGCGAATTTCTAAAAAAAATTCGCATATATAATGCCTTTGAAATTCTATTTAAGTATATGACGAGATACGTAAAAGAATTAAAGATTTACCTCTTTCGGCTAGAATTGTCAAGGAACGGATTGTAACAATTTCTGCAGAAGTTTCAAATATGCAAATTATGGATATTAATTCTGCTGATTTTATATCTATTGCGGTTGATGAATCAAATGATATTTCCGATATGGCACAATGCTGCATGATGGTTAAATATATCACATCCTCTTGGTCGAGAAGAACTTCTTGATCTGCTAACACTTAAAGGACACACTACAGGTCAAGATATTTCAGAAAACCTTCTAACAGGTTTACAGAATAAAAATTAAAATATTAATAATATAGTATGCATTGCAACCGCAATCATAGATGGCGCGCCTTCTATGATTACGAAAAATAAGGGGTTTGTTAAATTATTCTCCACTCATATCCCACATGGAGTTATTTCATTTCATTGCATTAAGAAGCTTTAGTTGCTAATTCTTTGGGATTATTACCATAACTAAAAAGAGTGATGGATGTTGTTGTTGTGCCAATGATCAATTTCAGGATTTGAATCACCGACTTTTTGACACATTTTTAGAGGAACTAGATAGTCAACATAAAGATTCAGTGGCATTTACATCTGTACGATGGTTATCAAGAGGAAAAGCATTAAAACGTTTTTTTCAGTGCTTAAAAGAAGTAATAGTTTTCTTAACCACTAAATATTATAACATAATATCATGTGGGACTTCTCAGTAATCCCGAATAGATACAAAAATTTTGTTTTTTGCTTGATATGACAAAACATTTTAATAAACTAAATTTGAATTTGCAAGGGAAGGGAAACACAGCCTTACAATTACTAGAGGAAGTCCTTACCTTTGAACAGAAACTAAGAGTGTTTTTCGAAGATGTTACTGAAGAAAAATTTATATATTTGGAAAATCTAAAAAATTAGATTGAATGTAAATCAAGAAAAGGTTGATTGCAAAATATTCGCTGAAATGATTACTGTAATGTTAGATTCATTTACAAGCCGATTCAGGATTTTAAAAAACATCAGATGATGAAATTTATATTACATCCGTTAAATTGCAATTTAAAATTAATAGATATTACAGCTTTTCCAGGAATATCAATTGCAGAACTACAAATGGAGCTTCTGGAGATTCAGAATAAAAGCATCTGGGTACAAAAACTTCAGGAAATGATAGCACAAATTTAGGAAAATGAGGAAATTAAATTTAAATGTTGGAATTCTTTCCCAAATAATTCAAATGCCAGGCGACTTGCTTTTGGGGTTTTGATTCTTTTTGGTTCAACGTACAATTGCGAACAATGAATTACATTGTTCGCAAATGAATTCTCTTCAATGAATTACATTAAAAATAAGTACAGGAACAAATTGACTGATGAAAGTTTGAAAGCCGAATTACTATTAAAGTGCACGACATATAACCCAGATTTAAGTAAATTGGCTGAGAAGATGCAAATCAAAAGTCTCATTAGTGAATTTTAAATTACAACAATTCAATATCTATTAAAATGCATAATATTGTATTTTTGTTCGGATTAATTCTTTTTGCAATACAAATTGACGTTTTTGCAATATTATACTTATTTAAACATGTTTCGTAATTAAAAACTTAATCAAACTTAATGTTGTTTATTTATTGAACATATAAAAAATTTATATGCAAACATAAAAATGTTTTTTGATATCTGGAAGTGCTGAATTAAAAACAAATTTACCTAAGTTTCAACTAACTGCAACTTTGAGTCACCAGGAAAAATCGAATTGAAGTTGTGATTCCCAAAATTTTGTTTTAATTATTATTATTTTAGTGGAATGGCTCTTTGGTTCAAAAAGGTTCCCGACCCCTGGCTTAGAGAATTATTTAGCTGTTTAAGTCATATTAAAAAAAAAATTATATCAATCAGTACTCACCTCTGGAACCATTTCGCCTGGAGACATGAAATAGTTAATATATGGATATATGGGAATATTTGGTTTGGCCACTCTCAAGGTCTCCTGTAGTCTTCCATTAGCAATCCACATTCTTTCATCAAAAGTACGATAGTTAGTTTCAAAGGTATAGATGGAGGGACAGAGAGCAGACGATGCTTCCCAAAGCCAAGATAGCCTATAAATAATGGGTTAAGTTCCCGATTTTGTTTTGTATTCTTATAGCCAGTTACAAAATTGCAATCTGAATTTAGTTAACTTTGAATATTTCAATGCAATTAAAATATGCTCTGAGTTTGTACACTGATATAGAGGGCGCGCATCAATTTTCTAACTTTTGCATAGTTGAAGTCTAAAAGAGAATATTTCGCTTCTGTCGATTTGTTCCAGAATAGTAGTAGAAACATTAGTAAAAACTGATAAAATTGTACACAAGCAATCTAGTTGAATGATTAAGTTAAGAAAGCATAATAGAAATACAGAGAAGAGAAACCAAATATACAAAGATCGTTTTTGACTATAAAAATATGTTGAATGACCTTCAACAGGTTATAGAAGCTGTGAATTTATGTAAATAAGTATTAGATAGTTGTGGTTAAGGCTGGACGATGGGTTAATTAAACCTCTGTACTGTATAATGAAACTAATTTGGCAGTTTTGAACATGTTGATATTGTTAGGTGCTCGTCTAAATATGTATAAAATACTTAAAATATATCGCTGAGTTCAAGGAGAGGTATGATAAATGGGTGTGGATAGTTTGGGTCTCCGCTGCGAGTCTTCTGACTCCATAGAGATGCCCGTATAATAATAAAATAAAGTAAAAGAGACGACAGAAGATAAGCTAAGGGAATATAAGCGTTTTTCACTCTTATGCGGATAGTAAAAATTCCAAAAAAAAATTGTTTCTTTTCTGAAACAAAAACGAAATCTCCAGAAATTTGTAAACCTATAGTATGTCAATAGGTGGGCAAGGTAAAGAATTTTTATTAATCGATTAATAATTTAATTATCTGGAAAAAGACAAGATGTTGAATCCTTCGAGTAGAAAAGACTCCATTTCGTTTCTCGACATGATATTAATTTATACAGTTTTTCAACCGAAGATGAGAAAGCAGATCTGGAGGCAGCAGATTTTTTGCTAATACATGAAGATTGGTCAGAACGCACACAGTTAACAGACGAAAATACTATCTCAGTGGATGATAGATAGATGGAGTTATAGCTGGATCAAAGTAATGGAGAGGGCGACTTGTGTGGATGTAGAATGTCCTTCAGCGATATCACGTAATATTATTTAATGTAATAACGGCATACAAAAAATAATTTTAAAAATGTATCGTTTTAAAAAATGAATGAATCAAACCTTAAAGCAGTGCGTAACTGACAGCTATTAACTACAGTGACCAATAAGCATGCAATTTCAGTATGCTTATTGAGCCTCCGTAAGTATAGACGAAGTCCTTTGATCGGACAGACCTGGGTTCGATTCCCATCAATGATGCGAGGAACCTTTATCTGGTTTATTTGCAACGAGTTGTCCGGTGTTGTACTACCTTACTCCAGTCCTGAAGATACTTTCAGGTGCAAACTTTGTTTGTTCGCACTTGGATAAAGGATTAGAATAAATTTATTATAGTCTAACCAAGTGAAAAATAAAACTTTCAACATCTTTATTTGATCTCTTTCGAAAGGTGACTTAACCGCTCTCATACGGAAGTAGAGTTTTTTTCACCCCGTAAACTCGGATTTTTCGTCCCCCAGAACAGGCAAACTGGCCCCACAAACACACATGGATTACAGTCATGAAGACATCCCAGCCGGTCCCAAGCTCGGATAAAATCGGAGGGGGGGGGGGAATCAATTGTGAACTATCTATAAAAAACTCAGTTTAACATTTTTATAAATTGAAATCAGCTGTACAATATCGATATTATAAGGATTACTTTCAACAATTCGCTCTTCCAATAGGAAAGGTCTGATCTTGGAACAAGGGTAAAGTCTTAATTCTTGTGTTCAACCGGCGCGGTTCTTTTATATTCTTAAGTAGTGCTTAGCGTACAAAAAAATATTCATGATCATTAAGTGATAATGTTATGTAATATTTTAAAATTTTAATCTTTTCAAGATGAAGGGGAGAAAAAAGAACGTGTAAGTGAGGGGAGGTTAGGTTACTCTATACAGTACACTCTCATTGAAGCAAACTTGTTGGGACCACAGGGATCATTTGTTATGGTAGACAGTTTTCAATAACTTTTTTTTAAAGCGTAGCGCGGTACCTATGCAGTCAACAGTGTCAACTATACTATCGATGTATTATATAGCACATTAAAAAATAAAGACAGAATTTTAGCTCTTATCAAAGTAGATCCTCAGGAAAATGACCCTCCCGACCTACATGCACACACTTTCTGCGGAGGGCTGCTTCATTAATATTTTCCTGAGCCGATTTACATTCCAATCTGTCCATGGTGGCAACAGTGATATAATCGTGAATTGCTGTCACTTCAACACGAAAAATCTTTCACTAGGAAAGTTATTAATACTGACTGCAGACTGTTATTAAACGATATGAGATAAAATACACGAATAAGATTCAGTAAAAACATTTCGATTCTTAGAAGATATCACTCACCAGAGTAATAGTGGGAGTGATCTTTTGTAGTCGTTATTCAAGTTGCATATTAGAAACTAATAAAAACGGACCATGGATACAGAAAACGATGTGCGTTTTTATGCGAATTCCACTCACAAAAATGGCTGTAGACGTATAGTACTGTCAGTATTATGGATAGACTGAAGATTAAATAGTCTTTAATAGTTGGCCTGGAACATTTTCAGGCCAACACTAAGCAGGGTGACCAAATTTGTTTGCTGGGCGATGAAACTCACCTGTCACCTAATAACATTCGCAAAATTCGAACGAAGGGACCGATTTTTTGGACTACGGAAGTTCTATCCACTTACTTAATCACACCAACCTGCTGAATTAAAATACAGGTATCCCTTGATAACGCGATTAATTAATGCCTCCATGTTACCGCGTATATCAAAATCGCGTTAATCAAATCTAATAATCCATGGTAAAAATTACAGTAATCGATCATGAACGAATTGCATTAATAATTCGTTTTATGTGGCACTCTTTTAGGAAAGATAAAAAATGAATGCAAAATGTTTAATAAATGCTTGTACCTACATTAGTTACTGCAATTTTTTTATTTTAAATCAGAAAAGTTATCAGGAGTTTTGAAGTGTTTTAGTTTTTTTTCTTATCAGCATAAATTCTACGACAACAAGCAAAATTCTCTCTAGACTTCGGCAAACAAGCATTCTTCGATTAACATGTGGATCCGTATCCATTACTTGCTGCTTAAGCGATTCTAAACTGCGAAATATTTCATCCAGTTCTTTGATTGTTATCTTCTCATCTTCACATTCCATTTGTTCGTTGTCTTCATATACGCGTTGTTGTTCAGTTTCTAGAATGCCGTTGTCACTGAAATCTTTTTGAATTTGAATCCAATAATTCTTTAACATCTTCTGCATCGACACTATCAAAACCAAGGTCTTCACTAATTGCAAAGATTTCAAATCACGTTGTTCACAGGATTTTGAAAATCACCGTATACATGGTCTGATAAAAAGTAAGTTTTTTTTTTTTTAATTTTTTACATTTTTTTTTTACTCATTAGCGCATTCTGGCAAAAGGTTTTTCCAAACAGCTCTCATGCAGCTAGAAGACACTCGTCTTCTAGCTCCCACGAGTCTTGAATGTTTTCAATTGCGTGCTTAATGTTAAAATTTTTCCAAAATTCTTGGAGCGTAATCGCATTTTCTCCCGTTGTTGTTTCTACTGCCTTTTTAAGAAAAAACGATTTGAAAAGTTGCAATGACGTCCGTGTCCATAGGTTGTAGCAATGATGTCGTATTTGGTGGAAAAAATAAAACTTTCACATTCTCACACAGATCATTAAGAGAATTTGGATGAAATTCTTTCTTGGATGAAAAAATTTACGAAGAACGTAATTTGTAAACACAGTAGAACAATTGGAGCTTGTAATACACCCGCTCTTAATGCTTAAGGTCTCTGCCAGGAAACACTCCTCAAGGCTTGCATGTTTTTGCGTGGTAAATTTAAAAAGGCGCGTTAATTAAAACTTCAAATTCCTGACATGTACCCTCAAGAGGTGTACAGGATATGATAGTACTTCATGAAAAATTTACCTCATTACTAACTTCCTATCTACAATTTTCCTCCAAATCAGTTTGTTACTTGTCAAGATTCCAACATTTCTTTGCCATTCAGGCTTCTTATGTTGATAGTACCGATCTTTAACTCTGGTGATGATGAGTTGGGGTGTGCTTTCAGATAATTAAAACTTATCGCGTATATAAAGGGATTGTCGCAATTAATTTCGCTGCGATAATCAAATCCTGTGTTAAGCAAAACCGTTAAGCAAGGGATACCTGTACATGAATATGAAATTCGTTGTTTCAAAACATAACGGTATGTTCTGCAGTCTTCACGAACCAGTATTTAGCCAAACATCTAGAAGTTACCAAAAGATGTGAATCTAACTATCTTGTCGAAATCTCTTGTTCTCAGTGGTTACCATTTTTTTTTTTTTTTACTTTTTCTGAAGCGAAATGTCCAACAACGTGTGTACTATATTAATGTAGTCTCCATATTTTTCATGTCGTGTCGAATATTTCAGAGTTTTTAAATTCAAAACATGTTTGTTATTGAAATTAAATGTGGACTTTTCATGCTTATTTCTATAAATCAGCTAAAAACACGTTTAGTGATAACAAATTTGAGCTTTACTTATCATCCGCCTGCTGTGTGCTGGCGCTGCAATAGAAATCTTCTGGTTTCCTTCCAGCATAACTGTAACAATTTGGAAAGAGATAATAACACCACCTTCCTCGAGGACGCATTCGTTTAGCCAGTTGAAGAGTATCTAGAAACCAGGCTCTGGGGGAAAAAAAAGGACGAAGTTTTAATTTAGCTAGTGCAGTTTATGACCTTCTAATATGTACCTCTAATGAAATAATATGCTAAATCAGAAGTCATCAATTCGCGGGCGAGCACATTTTTTTTTTATCCGCATTCCGCTAGGAGTCATGTTCATCTAGCGTGGCAACGATATGAAAAGCACGAAATATACCCAAATTTGTGTTACCCACCTCCAGGGTTGCATTAAACTGCTAAGAACAGATACTACGTGCAGTCTCATTCAATAAATATATTGGTACTGTACAAGTCAATAATAATAATCTAAATTTGTCATTCAAGATTGTTTCCTTTTTAATAAAACGTTCATGAGAAAGGTTATGCAATTTAGTATAGCGCCTCCGTAGCTCAATTCCAATAAAATACAGAAGTACCTACAGAAATTAATATCTCCCGCACAGACTTGTGCAATTAAGGGCAGAAACATAGTAGACACAATTACTCATTTAAGATCAGTATATGAGTACTACAATCTGACTGACAAACCCTGTGTCCTACTAGGCTTGGATATAGAAAAGGCGTTTGACACCACAAGCCACGTATATATATTCAAAGTTGTAGAGGAGGGATTTGGCCCAAGATTTAGGAACTGGCTGCAAACTTTCTACGAGAATGCAGGAAGTCAAGTAATCGTGAACGGGAAGCTATTCGCATCTTTTAAAATGAAATGCTCAGTGAGACAAGGAGACCCCCCCCTCTCTATGGCCCTCTTCGTCCTTGCACTAGAACCAGTCATCAGAGCGATCAACTCCAACAAAGAAATCAAGGGAACAAACATTCCCGGGGAGAGCCAAGCAAAAATATTGGCATATGCTGATGACATCACATTAACCCTAGAGACGGAAATATCCATTGAAGAGTCAATGAAATTACTAGACGCCTTTGCAAGAGCTTCTGCCCTGTAAGTAAACCTAAATAAATCTCATTGCATGCTAATAGGAAAATGGGAAAAGAACCCTGAGATTCCTCAAGGCATAAGTGCTCAGAAAAGCTTACCGGTTCTGGGAGTTAAAATAGGCGGCCCAGAAACGTATGAAGAAAGTGGAAAGAACTCCACGCAGCTATTGCGTGGAAAATAAATACCATGCGCCCAAGACAACTATCTGTAAGAGGAAAAGCGCGAATATGCAACATATATTTATCCTCTCGCATCTGGTACAAAGTGAACAACATCCCGTACCATGGGCTGACAAGATCCACAGGCTGTGCGCCACCTACATCTGGGACTCCCGGTACGAACCGATGAGGAGAACAACGCTATTTCACGAATTAGAAGCCGGAGGTCTAGGTCTAATTAATATCCACTTAAAAACAGTTATCAACAGAGCGAAGACTACAGAAACAGCAAACACTAAGTCATACCACGGATATGCAATAGCATTCCTAAAATGCCTTCCACACAGAATAATCAGCACAATATCAGAGATTCACGGAAGAGTTCCCAGAATGTTTACAGAGATGGCGGAGGGATACGTATTTGTAACAGAGCGCATCAACACTAAAACCTTAATAAGTCAAAAAACAAAAAGCAACATACTACAAACTAAGCAGAACAACCATTCCCATACCTCAGCAGAGAATTAAGAAGAGGACAAATCACACTCAGTCCGGTATTAAACAAACAATATCTTCAAGCTCCCAATACATCCAAGGTATAAAACCTTCTTCTTTAAAAAGTGCACCATGCCTGCCTACTAACCAAGATGTGGATAGTGGCTAAAGTGACATGTTGCATGCCCTTGAAGAGCATGCAACATGTCACTTTTGCCAGGAACCGGAAACACTATACCACCTAATGTTATATTGCAAGGAAGCAGAAGTAACTTGGAAAGCCGTTAAAAGATGGCTTCCCGAAATCAAAGTAATCAATGAAGAAATGTTATTCTGGCTAAAAGGAAAACATAAACAGGGTGCAAACAATTGTTCTAATCCTAACGATGCACGCAATTTGGGCTCACAGGTGCGACCAAGCGTATGGAAGAGAAGACAGTCCCGGAACAATATCGAAATTACATCACTACATCCAGGAGGAGATCACCAATTCAGTCCAGTCTAGAAGAATGAACACACTTAACCTCCAACCTTACATCAGACGAACCCTCCAACCAACAACAGAACGACACCTTCATCACTTCTAGTAGAAATGGGGAAAATCGGAAGTAAATTCAGAAG
Organism: Typopeltis vanoorti; assembly: GCF_054136105.1. NCBI lineage: Eukaryota > Metazoa > Arthropoda > Arachnida > Uropygi > Thelyphonidae > Typopeltis > Typopeltis vanoorti. The sequence goes on from NC_143571.1 coordinate 21,982,026, forward strand.
GATACTAACTCTCCACCTCCATCAGAGGAAACAGCGCCTGAGTCACTTGGAACAGATCTCCTACCGCAGGAAAAAAGAGTGCTCTCCAACTTCATTGCATGTGAATGTTATTTCGCTGTACAGATGTATATATGATTTATCTTGTAGAATATATATATATATATATATATATATATATATATATATATATATATAAAGCTAACAAAACTCGATTATACTTTAATTGATGTAATAGAAAGTAATGTGTATGTAACTACCAGTTATGAGATTCCCTGTTTATAAGTAAAGGAAGTCAAGGCATTTTAAGAGAACAGTAATGTAACAACTACATTATAACATGATGATATAATATAAAATGAAACTTCGATTGAAATAATGGTATAACTATTGTATATATAATTCATTATGATGTAAATAATTGCAAAAGTTGATAATAAAGTTGTTAAAAAAAAAAGTAGCTCAATTAGAAGAGCGAAAGTACATGGCATCCTTGAACGGAAAAGAACGAGTTCAATTTTCCTCGTGACGAGAAGAATCTTCAGTATGAGCTTTTTCAATTGAAGCTAAGTTAGCCGATTACATAGTTTTTTGTAGCAATTTTTTTCCCTCCCCTCTAGGAAACTGGGTTTTTCATCCCAAGTACACAGGCAAATGAATAATACACAATTTTCAAACAATATATACACTAGTGATGGTGGTCGGCGATAGATGGCGCTATGTGTTGATGGTAGTAGCGCCGCATAAGTGGATTACGTAAGGGAGACGGTAAGAGTGTGCTAGAATAATGTACCCTCCCATGAGGAGTCCTAGGACAACTTGGAGGTGTCATGCAATAATACTTTTTTTTTTTTTTTTTTTTTTTTTACGATGTTATATTGTAAATAAGCAATTCCCAATCGATTGTTGCGCCATCTTACTTTGGCTAAAAAAACTACTTCCTTCCGCTCCTACTACAATGTAAAAGCTCTTTTGAAAGAAAAAAAGGTGTATCAGCAAATTTAGGCGATTTAGAACCTTACAGAATGATTTGTATAATTTCTTCAGAATTATAACTAATATTCTATATGAATATGAAATTCTGTATGATAGAAGATTAAAGTGATGGAGACCGAGTTGTATGGAGTCGAGTGCCCTCCCGTGACGAGTCCTTGGAGGTGGTTTTAGAGTCAGTTTTTTTAAATTTATTATAATGCTGCTAACTTAGGAGTTACACTTAACACAAAAAGGCTAACCACATTAGCAAATGAATACGAAACTGCAGAAAAACAAAAACATTAACACCTTTTATTCTTAAATGGAGTAAGCGGAACTCTTAATCCTAACTCGTTGAAATCAGCCAGTCGCTACCTTGAGTCGTGAACGGTAGTTGACTTCAGAGCTTCTGCCCAGGGCATCTTCAAACTAACGGCTTCTGCCTCTAGGCACTTTAAAAAAAATGAATGTTTTGACGACATCTTTATAAGAAAATGCTACAAAAGTTCTTAATTCATAATCCGCGACTAGAAGCGAACCCGTAATAGTCTTCTTCAAACCAGTCTTGCACTATAGAAGTAGAAGCGTTATCACAGGGCCGATGTGAAAGAGGTTGAAGTCGAAAAAAATACAGTAATGTGGCCAAATAAAAAATACAGTAAACTGTGATATAGGAATAATTAATTCTAAGAGCAACTATTTTTCTATTTCTACACACGCAGATGCGACGATTTTTATTTTATTTTTTATCCTCAATTCCAAATGGCTTTATATAAATATTAAAGAATAGCTTATGGAGAGTGTGGGTTCCACAATACAGACTTTCTAATGTCATAACAAGAATATTCATACTAAATCAAGATATTTAAACAAAAGTGTCTGGGTAATTTCGTAGTAACCTTCATGACACTAGAAGAAAAGCCATTATAGGTTCGATTCTATTTGCTAATTACAGGAATTTAAGGCATTTTTCCCAAACGATTTCCACGTTACTCGACATTTGTTATTGACAGACCTTCCTAATGCACCAGAATTTAGTTTTTAACGCAGAATTAAAAAATAATAATATCAGTTAAGGGTAGAAGTGCGTATGGAAGAAATTGCTCTCGTCACTCCTAAGTCTTCAAATCGTCGGCAGAAATGAACTCAACTGCCAACGAATAAACGCTGATTACCTACTAATTTCGAAAGTTCGGGCTAAAAGTTCTGCCTATCCCTGTGGGGAATGAAAAGTGTTAAAGAATTTATATCCGATTAGGTATGTTCAAGTGCGTAAATTTAGATATTTCATAAATTAAATGGGCGTTTCAGTAAGTATTTAATGTTCTTTAATTTCACACTTAGTAGATGAAATAACTGCTTATTCCAGATTAAAGCGTAAACCGACGAATTTATTTATCACTATGTTTAAACGAGATTAGCAAGTTATGAAGAAAGATATAAAAAGTCGCATAGCAGCGCATAACATACTGTTACGTCATTTGCCACGTGAACGCAAAGTAATAAAGTATGATGGCTTGTGGAAAGATCATAAATAATTATCTTTGGATGAGCTTTCTGATATTAACAGTTACTGTAGCAGCTGTGATCATATTGCTAATTATTTACGACGTAATTAAAACGAGCACTACGTTTATTTGAAAATAAAAAATTAAAAGATGAGTATTACGTATTCCAAATATACAGCATACGTGTGTCGTCTGTTTTCATTGCTTTCGTTAATGGTACCATCGTATAGCACATGGTACTAACATTAGCAAAAACTTGCTTGTATATAATTGCTTAATTTTCATAAAATTAAAGAAAATTTACCGACATTTACCGAAGTAAACGTTAAAACTGAAACTGACATAATACAGTGCTCACAGTAATAAATTGAAACATAGAACTAGTGAGGGGGAAAAAATAGCATAATAGAATGCATTTGGGCTTTCATGGTGGTCATATAATCAGAAAACTAGTCTTGATAAGTTGAAATCTGGCTTAAAAAAAAGGTAAGAAGAGATGAGGAAAAAAACAAAACTTTGCTAATTATATTGCGTGGCGTTTTGTTCTCGCACAATCACGTGAAATCACTTTTAATTTATTTAAATTAAAAATTCGCAATGAAAGTTTAACTTATTATAAATTAAAATTTGATAACATGAATCAGGTTAAGGGATTCAATGAGATTCCTTGCTTCAAGATGTATACGGCACTATATTCCCCCCCCCCCAACCCTCAGTATTAAAAAACAATTTTTTTATGGTTACTATTTAATGTTTATTGCTTAATAAACAATTTTCTTTAAAAAATTGTCTGAATCCTAATCTAGTATCTTGCATTTTTTAAGGCGTTTTAATAACTGACTGTCATTTCCTGGTCTAAGGATGTTTATTACGTTGTGGTGTATAATATGCTGCCGTATTTGTTTTTCATATATTCGTGTTATCTTTAACTTCGTGCACAGGCAACTGTGTAAACAATATACTGCGGAACTTTCCTGTTATTTAGTTAAATTTCGTATTTTATGTATTAATTTTGTATGCTTCATGTCGAATTTCCTGTACATTTACAGGAAATTCAACCAAAGTTATAGTATCTATATTAAATCCCATCTCTTAGGGTAACTTTTTTTTTATTGTATGTTACTTCCACCCTCGAAAGGTTGTAAAACTTATAGTACATTAGTACTGTTGATGAGCTAAATTTATTGTTATTAATTTAAATATACATTTTTTCACATAATCCTGTAACCATACACTAAACACCAACAGAGGATTGAAATTCTTCTCCACATAAAAGCATTCAACTACTATCCATGTCCACAGCGGGATTCGAACCTGCATTATATTAGCAGAAGATTGAATATGCTATCCACTCGACCAATCAACCAAGTCCAGCCTCTATTTTCAACCCTAGTTCAATTTATTTGAAGATAACGAATATCAGAAAGTTTGCATCTATTAGATGTTTTTTTTTTTTTTTTTTTTTTTTTTTTTTTTTTTTATCTACTGACCCAAGACCAACAGGTAGTGCATTCGAATCCCAATGTGGCATTAAGCATCTTTCATTATCTTTTATTACTTCAAAGAAAAGGTGCCTCCGTAGCTCAGTCAGTATAATCGAAGCCCTTTGATCGGAAAGACCTGGGTTCGATTCCCTTCAGTGACGTAAGGAACCTTTATATCTGGTCTCTTTCGACGAAAGGTGAGTTTAGCCGGTCTCATACGGAAACTCGGGATTTTTCGTCCTCCAGAATCCCCACACTGGATTACAGTCATGAATGCGTCACAGCCATATGCCGGTCCCGAGCACCGATAAAATTGGGGGAGGGTTGGGGAAAGCAATGGTGAACTACCCTGTAAAAATTTCACCAGGAATACTTTGTGGGCAACGCCTACCGTCGGAAACGGAAAATCCGATCAGACTTCAAAGAAAATTTTGATAAACATGTATTTATTACTAGGAGTGTTATTTTTAATTTAATTTGTGATAAAATAATTTTTTTTTATGTAGAAGCTAGAAAGAAAATGAAATATTTCAAAAGAAAAGCGACTCAATTTCATATCAGTTGAAAGAATGACGCTTTGCTTGCAAAAGCAGATTGGATTCACATCACGACGATGGCAGACATCTTTATAACGGGCATTTTAGAAGGTGAGTTAGCCCGTCGAATAAGGAAGTGTGGGTTCCCCCCCCCCCCGCAAAACATGAATGATGACCGCAGAATCCACGCGATTTACAAAAAAAAAAACTATTCAGGCATAGAATGAAGTTGAGCGAATAGTGAAATGCAGTGTAGGGTGGTCTTCAGCAATGAGTCCTGAAACCCACGAAGGAGTCGAAAATAAATGCTGGAACAAATAACAGGAGATTAAAAGCAAACTTAGGTTTTGCTAATTTTATGTATTTATTATACCAGAAGTTAAAACGACTTTAAATAAGCTTTAAAAAATAATTAGTAGCCAAATCATGTATTCCTACAAGAATAATTCGGTGGGAGAGAGTAAACCACCATTGCAGTTTCCAAGTCTTCATTGTCGTGTTAGATAAGCATAACCATAATTAGTACATTGAAGAAATGCAAGAACATGAAAAGAAAATTACACATCTCCAAATTAAACTCAGCCATGATAAGCAAAAATTCTCTGTGGAAAACAAAAGATGAAATGACGTGTTTGATTTAACTAATAGGGTGGCTAATTAATATGCACATATTTAAAATAATTTGATAACGATGAACATAATTCGCATCTAAATAACCTTCTTTGTGCGTTTTAATAACATTTCATTCACGGCCAAGTAACCTGTATTCGTATAAAACTGATGTTGTAATAGGGCACTTAATTTAATCTGTTTAGCTGTTATTCTTATTAATTGCGTGTATTCTCTCGGGAGTACCCCCCCCCCCCCCCCAGCTCAGTCGATATTGACTATGTCCTTTGGGTGGCAAGACCTTAGTTCGAAAACGCGAAAAAATTTTATAAAAACTTTTCAACTGAAGGTCAGTTTAGTTGGTCTCGCACGGTTCCTCGGGGTTTTTGATCAGACAACTGGCTAGAAGAAAACATATGCAATTAACAGACATGACACTGGTGATTGGTCTGTCTTTTGCTGGATAGACAGTCTACAGATATGTCAGGGATTTCTTTTAAACTCCATTAGTTAGAAAGCTCAAAAAGTTTCTTCGCTCCTGGGTGACAACTTGATGTATTAAAGTTGTTCTGATTAACAGCAAATAAATATTGTTAAAGAACTTTTTTTTTTTCTATTAAGTATGCATTTTCTTTCACTGAACTTACCTAGCCGTAGCATTCCATTTTGTTTCTGCAATTTCCTTTGCTTTTGCTTCTGTTAGGTTAGGTTGTCTCTGAAGAACTAGTTGGATGGATCTATTCTGGTAAATTTTCATATCACCCCAGTTAAATTCCCATATCGGTCGCCAAGATTCCCAGTCTATTACTCCTAAACCATTCCAAGAGGAGGAAAGCATTTCATTTAGGTCGGTAGCCGCCTTTTCCAAATGCTTGGTGAGATTAGCAACCTGTGAAAGTTACATTATTGATTAAACTTTTTCTTTATAGAGAAAGAATTTTAAAAAGTTTCTAAAAGTTGGAAAACTTCACTATGTGAATATAAGGAACACTTTTTTCTTTTTTATCTGGTTCCCACCCATAAAAGGTGGGAAGTAAACCTATAGTACATTTATACCGCGGTTAGAAAATGATTTTTTTCCCTCTCACTGGGCGATTAAATTCATCCCCCACCTTCGATCGTCTATGAGCGACTGGAACTTTGATGATATGCCTCTCATCTTTTTAATACGAAATACAAGCGTTCGCCTAATACCCTTTAAACAGATTTTGAGAAAAATTGACCCGATGTGTATTAGTTTAATCGTATGATTATTTTGAAATTTATCTCCATCTTTCCCTTACGTATAAACAAATCGTAGTTGAATTGAACTGCTGCAGAGGCTCTTCCAAAAATTTAGTCTACGAAAAACATTTATATTATATAACACATCAGTGCAATTCAACTACGAGTTGTTTATACGTAAGGGAAAGATGGAGATAAATTTCAAAATAATCATACGATTAAACTAATACACATCGGGTCACGAAAATAAAAAATCACGGGGACAATAATAATTATCTTATTGTCCCCGTGATTTTTTATTTTCGTGGGCATTTAAAAAAAAATAGTAAAAAATAACGGTCAAAGGTTTATGACACGCATCTCTCTCTTTCTCCCCTTTAGTTGAAACGAAAGAAATTTGATACCACCTATTAGAGATAAGCATGTACTTGGGAGTCAAGTACCGAATCCACAAGATGTTAAGCCATAAAATGTTTTTTAAGATTTTTTTTTTTTGTCCAATTCCAGACTTTGATCCATGTTTTAGAATTTATGTATTAGATTTATTTCCAGTTAGAGCAGTGTTTCCCAACGTGGGGCAATTAGAAAATGATGTTGCATTCGTCACCTCATCACTGATATACTCAAAAAACTGACCATTGTTGGAGATAAATTGTCGATGTTGCAACCCTGACCTTCCGAGAAAAAAAGCTGACATCACTAGTACAACAGTCAACATAAATGTAGTATCAAGAAGAACTCTCAGAAAAGCAAAATGATGAGTCTATTAGAAATTTATTCAACGTAAAAAGGAACAACGGCATGGCTTTCTGACGAGACAGAAACGAAATACCGAAATTCAACTAGTTTTGCAAAAAAACAAAAAATACTGTTGCCCTTCCCGTCGTCATATTTAGTTGATTGTGGCTTTAGTGCTGTAAATGACTTGCTACTGAAAAAAGAAATCTGGATATCACAAACCATGGAAATTTGAGATTGAAAATGACTAAATTAGTACCTCAAATAAAAACTCTTTGCACCAAACATCAAGCTCAAGAATCTCATTAACTTGGATTTTATTTTCCCGAGTTCAGTTCGATTTATGTTTTATAATATACAAAGTGCAATATAAAATTTATATTCATTGAAGAAGGTCAAAGTAAAAACAGTTTTACCTATGTTCCTTTTTTTATTTAAAATACATATTTATATTATTCTTTTTTAGAACTTGGTTGACTATTATGCTGGGGGGGCATCAAAATCTTTGAGGCGTTGAAGTGGGGCATGGTCCAAAAAACATTGGGAAACACTGAGTTATAGGAAGAGAACAGATCTTAAACTTCTCATATTATACGAGATAGCAAGATATTGCATCAAGGTGGCGATTGGGGGGGGGGGGGGAAATAACCTATAGTAAACTCATGATACTTCTCAGTCAAGAGTTTGCGCTCAGTATGCATCTTTTGGTATTTCGGAGCATTTGAACAGCTCCTGGAGACAGTTTTTGGTATTGAGACCACATGTTTATTAAACAGTAATGACAAACTACTGCATAAATTGGAGAAAATGGGTTTGGGTGACTGACATATCAAAAAGTGGTATACGGGGGATCTGAGTCTGCAAGGTTTAAGGTAACAAGTTGTGTACCACAAGGATCAGTGATTGGTCCACTGTTATTCGATTTGTACATTAATGATACTGGGAAGGATTTGACTAGCGACATACAGTTATTTGCTGATGATGCAAAGATAGGTAGAGTATCAGGAATGCTGCTGATATGCAGTCTTTGCAGAATGATTTGAATAGGCTGGAAATGTGGGCATGGAAAAATTGGTGTCAGTTCAATGTCAGTAAATGCAAGTCATTCACTTCGTCATGATTAGATATCCAATGTCGTATTATATTGGTGGGATTAGGCTAGAAGAAACTGACGAGGCTAGGGATCTTGGAGTGTTAATAGACAAGAAGTTGAAGTTTAGGGGCTGTGTAGCAAAGATTACAAATACAACTCAAAAGCTAATTGCAATGCCGAAACCAATTCACGTGTAAAGAAGTTGCTATTTTGCCTCTTTACAAGGCCTTGATAAGACCTCACTTGGATTATTGTGCGCAGGTCTGGTCTCCGTTGTGATTCCGATATATTGGAGAGAGTACAAAGGAGAGTGTTAAAAATGATATCAGGATTGTGGAATACTGATTATGAAGACAGATTGAGAATTTGTAGACTGCAGATACTAGCAAACAGGAGAAAGACGGATGATATGGTTGAGACTTACAAACTTCTGAAAGGGTCATACAGGATTTCAGTTGATGGAATTATTCAATTTATGGAGGGTGGGGAAAGAACGAAAGGGCATCCTTGGAAGCTGAGAATGAAGGCCGCCAAGAAGGGTGTGAGAGCTAGATTTTTCTCTCAGAGGGTGGTACTTGATTGGAATGGATTGCCATTGGTTGTTTTGAGTGCAAGTAGTGTGAATGAATTCAAGAATAAGTATGATAGCTGGTGTTTGTAGTATGTGGCCTCCCTCAATGAGTCTCAGGCTTCCTGGAGAGCTCTCTTAATAATAATAAAAGAATAAAAAAATCTTACAAGTTTCGTTCGTCGTAAGACTTACATCATCAGGGGAAATGGTGTATAAACGTTTAACACAACCACCAAAGATTAATTGATAATTAATAGTCCATTAGATGGGTTTTTTTTTTTTTACTTCACAACTGTTCATTAGTTGAGAACCAGAATACAAAATGATACATTCGTAACTGCATGCTTGTTGGTTAATCTTTGGTTGTTGTGTTAAACTTTTATACACCATTACCCTGATGATGTAAGTCTTACGACGAACGAAACTTGTCGGGTTTTTTATTCTTTATTGTTTAATAAATATGTGGTCTCAATACCGAAAAATATCTCCAGAACTGCTTTTCCATACAGAAACCTTCGCTTACATTTGAACAACTTATCAATAGCGAATTTTAGTAATTTAAGTTTTTTTTTTAAATTGTTTGCAAACAGAGCACCTAACAAAAGGGATGCCAGTGAATTTATTTCAAAACAAAATTAGTGAATCTACGAGAAAAGAAAAAGTTCACCGCTTTGAATACGAAACTGTCATCGATATCCACATTGTGATTTTTTTTTCTTTCACAAACCATGCAGTGCTCAGACATCTTAAACTTCAAGATAATCAAAACCCAGTGTCTTAAACATTGATCTCCATATTATCCTTCAACGAGGCAAGGACAAACTGGTCAACTTTAATGCCATTAAAACGAATTGTCTTTTCTTTCGCAAGAGGGATCTCAGCTCACCCAACCTAGCCTCAGTAACAAAAATTGCCAGACTGGATCAGATTTGTCTGCCTGAACTAATATTTGGCTCCAGCCTCTCCTGACAGAAACACATCACATCAATACCTTCCTCGGTATTAAAAAAATAGGCATTCTCTTCCGTTCAAGATGCTATTTTATACCCATTAAATCCTAACTATACAAATCTTGAATCCGTCCATCCTTAGAATACTGCTCACATTTGGGTTGGTGCACCTAGAACTTCCCTAAAAATTATTGACGCTGTCCAGAGGACAGTAATTGCGCTCATAGATGATCCCTCTTACAGATTCATTTCTGTCTGTCTCTCTCAGACGCACTGTATTCTTAAGATGCTTCAATGGTCATTTCCCTCAATTACCTACCCATCATTCCTTCACTTTCTTTTGGGCCTATTAAAACAAGAGCAAAAGCTTTCCGACACCTTTCTGTGGTGCACCTGCAAACACATACTGAACCTACTTCTACTTTTTTTATTCCATCTATCTTTGTCCTCTGGAACGGCCTTCTACATCCCACACACACACAGCACTCCTTTTATCTTTAGTAGAATTTTTAAAAATGAACAGGCAAAAAAGTTTAACATGTAGCTGTTTTTCACACTGGCTTATTTTTTTTTAATTTAAATTATTATTTTTTTTAGTAAAAAACGATAGTTGTTTAATAGCTTTATTTTTTTGAAGTCTACTGAAAAATATTCATTTAAAATGTTATATTTTTCACATTTTTCTGATTAAATGTTTAATTTGTCATAGTTTATTATTTCATACATATTTACTGGGTAAAGGAAACATGAACACATTGATCATATTTATGGAACCAAAAACGAAAATTTCTCTTGGATTTTAACAATAATGGGGGAGGGAAACGCACATTACCTCAAATATATTTTTGTTCTTAATTAATTTCATAAGTAGAATCGGCTCTAGCACCAACAAAGTAAATGAGGAAGTACTTACAAGTGTTCCGATCCATCATTTTTTTTAAATCTTCAATATTGTAATTTGATTGTGTGTGTGAAAATAAAACTAAGTATTTTTATGGAATAAAAAAATTTTAATTTTGAAGTAAAAAAAAAAAATGAAATATCAACAAAAAAGAGGGAAGCTAAAAGTTTCTGCTTGAGGCGAAAAAAATAAGTCAACTGAATAAGGTAGTTTTTGAAATGTTGAGTATGAAGACAGATGGAAGAAATGCAAATTGCAGTCGAGTGGACAGAAGGAGGGGTGACATGTCGAGACATAAATTGGTAAGTGTTTTTAAGATGAACGTTGAGGTTTTTCATAGAATGGTAAAAGATGGGGGAAGGGAGAATAAGAAGTCATCCTTGGAAGCTGTATAAAGAGGGTGCGCGATAACAAATACTTGAGTTTGTTACTGCGTATATTGAATTAGTGGCGAGCACATACGAAATTAATTTTACGGTTCTTATAAGTGATTTTATTTCTCTTCCTCACTCGCTTTCATCATATGGCGGCGCTCTTCACCCATTGGAGCACTGAACGCACCAAAAAAATTGCCCCTCTTTAAATCCATACTTAAAATTACGCAATAGAAGAACTGTTGCATATATTTGAATATCACAACTCCGTCCAGTACTGATTTATCACCGTTCAAGGTTCAATACACAAAAATAATTCATTAATCATTATGTTTATTAACCTTGGAATAATTAAGAAGTGAGCTTGCTCAGAAGATTACCATAGATCTTGAGCATTCCTCTAAGACCATTAAACATCCTCACGAAAATTAAAACACCGACCAAACTGGATTTCAAGAACTTTGAAGCTTTGCCAACATGGGCATCAATATTAGTTACGACAGCTGCTAAGCTATTATTTAACAAATTATCATTTAATTATCTTGTTCTTCCAGTCTTTAAATGATTTAAGAATATCCAATTAAAACACCTGAGAAATGATTCAGAAAAAAAAATCTGAAGGTCACCTCAGTTGTTTAAAAGAGCAATTTATATAATTTTACTGATGATCTGGTGTTTGGTTACTTAAAATCAGATCAATTACATTAATGTTATGCATCTGTCAATAGCAGTCTCAGATGTCCCAATTTAGATATTCCCAGCTGTTTATCATTTGTTTATTAATGATAAAAAAAATGCGTTCATAATAAACGAGCATAAAAATTCACCTACTCCAAGTTTTAGAAATAATTAATGCTCGGAAAGCATACGCTTGCAATTTTAAAATATCCTTATACACTAGCCGCTTCAGCAGCTTATGAGGTCACAAGGCTTTTTAAAAAAATTCATGGTCTTCTGATCACTTGAGTTACTGTTCTCGTGCAGAGAAACTTTTCTTCTACCTAACAACCTAGTCTAAAGATACACATTCGAGTTGAGTTACAGAGGATATTACGAACAATCTGTAATGCTAGAAAAGTTCTCCAACAAACCGAATTTGGGAGAATTCGGTAGCTGAATAAAATTCCGTCCATAAAAATATTTCAGGACTGTGTATATGGATCTTACTTTAACCAGCATTGGGAATTATTACAAATATTTGTCGATCTGTTCATTTTTTTTTTTTTTTTACCCTGAACAATTTCAACCTGTACACCAGCGTTTCCCAAACTATGTTCCGGTGAAAGTGAATAAGTGTTCCGTGAAAAATTATCAAAATTAATATGAGCGTGGAATGGTTTTAAATGCTGCGACAAGTTCAAACATGTTTGAAAATCAGGCGCTCCTCACTTTGCGTGTGGATTGCGTTGTCAAGGCCAACGCACGCTGGCCTCGACTCAGGCGCCCGCAGTTGTCGACACCTCCGAGAGCGAGTGAAGTACGGAGGCATCTATTCTAGAAAACGTGCGGTCACAAGCAAGGTCAATGCGATGCGGCCCAGCACGCCTGTAGTGTGCGTGGTCGGATTTTTGGGATGCGATACAGCCTGCTGCGGCGATAGTGCACGCTTAGCTTTATATGGAATACGAGACCGATGACACTCGACTCTAACCAAGGTGTTCCGTTAAAATTTAGGATTTGTAAAGTGTTCCGTTGTAGGAAAAGTTTGAGAAACCCTACCGTACACTATTGAAAATACTTCCAAGAACTCGTTAAGCATAATGCTCGTTTTCCCCCGCCAGGCCGAACTTTTTTTTTTCTTTCCCTCCCACTGTTTAAAACTTGCAAATATTTAGTAGGACTGTTTGAGAAACTTTGTTGAAAAAAAAAAATTCAATTTTTTTTTTTAATCTTCATAAAGTTGGAAATTTTTATTTTCAAACGGATTGAAAATCATAATTCAGTCCTCTAATTTGTTAATAAGGGTTCTCGGTTCAAAATTAACCGATGAAGAAAAAATAGTTAACATTTTTATTTACGAAACAATTTCATTTTTTTTTTCTCTTCTTATAATTGGACCGGTGTTTTTTTTTTTTTTTTTTTTTTTTTGAGGCAAAAAAATTCCTTCCTGGCTTGATTTTCAACGTGTTAAGTGTAGATCAGTTAGAGTATGACCAAAAACCAACTACTGAACTAAACAACTACTCGCTCCCCCTCCCGGGGGAGTAGTTAAAATGTATCTTATCCTTTTTTCAATCTTATTTTTATATTCTCAAATAAATAAAATTGGATGAAAATCCGAAATTATTGGTAATATTTTAATTGTTCCTCTTTCTCACTATTTGTTTAATTCCATTCCAATTTCCAAAATAATCTACTCCCATCGTCACTTTTGCATCTCAACTACGTGTCTTTCCCTTCTCCCTTATTGTATTCTCGTCAATTCCAATAGTATTAGTTGTTTCAATCCGTCCACTAATCCATTAGTCTTCAAGTCGATCAGTGTTGCTATAAAGAACTGGGCAACTTCACTCCGAATAAGTTTACTTACAGGTTGGTTTTAATGATCATCCCTAAGGCCATGATGTGGGGGTAGCTATTAAGCAGATGTATTTAAGTCTGTTTTGCGGTGAAAGTTACTCTCATTTCCATAAGAAAGCTTCTGACTCCATATTACGCCCAGTTAGCTTTATATCAGGAACTCTCACCTAATAACGTGTTGGTGGTGCACCTCTGTGCATTCACGGCTCGCAGAAGCATAGGAACAGATTCCACAGGGTGTCGAGCATCCTCCATGCATAACTTGACTCATATCCGCTGCAGTTGTAGGAACCCGATGACAAGGTGCGTTGTCCTGTTAAAAGTTGGCACTGTGGTCAAGGTATGCAGATATGAATGGTGATGGTCGGCTAATAGATCCCTGTAACGTTCTATTCAGTATTTGTGAGATGATAACCAACAGACCTAGGGATTCACTATTCAGTATTTGTGAGATGATAACCAACGTGCCAAGGAAAAGCTCCCCAGACCATAACACCAACTCCACGCCTGTTGAACGCAACTGTGCAACCAAGGGATAGGGCTTGGCGGTGTTTATGCCAAATGCGAATCTGGCCATCAGCATGGTGTAGCAGGAAACGGGACTCATCATTCCAGATGACATACCATCTGTCGAGGGTCCATTAACGACGTTCATTGGCCCATGAGAGGCGTTGTTTACGATGCTTTGCCATCATCATGGATACCCTAGTTGATCTCAGACTGTGTAACCCCATACGAAGCAAGGTACGGCGCATGGTGCATGTGGAAATGAGCGGAACTTCCCCGCTGTTGTACTGGTGGGTGAGCTGTGTGACTGTTGCAAGTCACTGCTGAGATACCAGTCGTAATACCCGATGCTCACTTCTAGGATCAACTACGATTGACTAACCTATGAACTCTATTGCTGGATGTCTGTTCGTGGTTAATTTAGTCCTGGTACACCCTTGATACATTAGTACAGGGAACCACCAACAAGTGCAGCTCTTTCCGAAATACTGGCACCTGCCCTCCGGGCCTCAACTATCTGCCCGCATTTACACATCACTTCCAAACGTTTATTGATTACGTACAGAGAATAGGTGTGTGCCCATTTATAGTAGCCGCACGTGACGTTACTACCATGTGGTACGTTATCGAGCCGAATATGTAAATGGCGGAAGGGGCAGTCATAATGCAAAGATAACTCAGTGTGGATCGGTCAATTACCTTTAAGTGAACTGCCATATAGAGATGCCTCTGGTACTGAAACGGCAATCGAACTTGGGATTTTTCCAAAATGGATCATTATACATAAAAAAAAAAAAGCGCTTTTCATCCTCAAATGTGTACCTCAAGTCTAAGCTGCGTGTAAAAATCGCATGATTGAGTTGTCAAGGTGATACAAATGAATACAATTTTTCTGAATTAGTAGGCCATCCAACAGTGAATACTGCTACTTAAATATTTTCAGTTCGTTCGAAAATCACTCGAATTTAAGACATTTTTAATTCGGTTACAGTTCATTTAGTACATATGGACTCTGAAAGTCCAATTAAACAAGGAAACATTTTAAGAGATTCGCTAAAACTAATTGTAAAAAAATAAAAATAAATAAAATAGAGAATTATAAAATTACACTTCTGAAATAAGTGGAGCTCCCAAAGCGATACATACTTTGAATAGATAACATTCTAATTTTAAGAACCAAATGGTAGTTCTTTTATAAAGATTGGAAGACCGAATGAAATTAAAACAAATAAGAAGAGAATAATTTTATTCAATTTAAATGGATCCTTTAAAAAAAAATTTTTTTTTTTTTTTTTTTTTTAAATTATGATTGGTGAATGAACCTACAATGGTTCTCCTAATAGGGATATTACTCATCTCGGAATTAATCTCAGCTGCATGTCTCTTTTTCTCTCTATCTCGCTAAGATGTCCGTATGTCAACACGAGTTATTCGAATAAAAAACTTAATATCAAACTATACTGGTTTTGAACGCAAATGTCAACTACCTTATAATGCTACTTGTCGTCTAGCAACCGTTTGTATTCTTTCCCACAGTGGGTGCTGCAGCTTGAAGTTTGTACTCTTTCCTACGCCCACTTCTGTGAAAAGTAGTTCGTGTCCTAGAAGATCAGAAAGTTAACCTTTCTATTTCTTCCACAAATTAGGACTCAGGTGGCGTAGGAACAGTTTGGTTTATTGGGGAAGTTGCTAAGAGCATGTTAGAAGGGTGCCAATGACAGGATACTGTACCAGTTATCGAAATAGTCACACTAAAATAAAAATAGGCACTTAGCTACAAATTTACTGAAGGCGCCAAAAATCTAGTTGCGTTAGTGTTTAGGACCTGTCCATAAATTACGCAATGATCTTGCGGGGAAGGGGGCGCAACAGTAAAAAGAAAGTCCACAAATGTAAGAATTTTTTAAGAGAGCAATAACCAGTTTAATTTACGAATGGATCTTCCACTTTTCTTTCTTAAATATTATATAATTACTTAGTTTGACAATACTAAAATAGTTATTGCGAAGTTTCAACTCTGAGATTTCTGGTCCTGATACTATTGAAATTTAGATAGACACTGAACGTTAATTGAAATAAGTTTGATAAAGAATCAACTATTTACAGTAAACAGCAAAATATACACTTACAATTAACTTTTTTTTCGGAAATTTAGTAAAAAATTTTAATTATCACTTCGATTTTGTCGATCGTCAGTCGTGTTTTCATTAAATTCAATCTGAGACATTAAGCTGTAAGAAGAGGGTAATGAAATCAGAGTAATTAGTGTTCATGAGAAAGATGTTGAAATAGCCTTAAGATAAATACAACCTTTTATGAACTATGAGATTAAAATATCATTTTAATTCCACAACTCCATAGTGTAGTTGGAAGGAAGGACCAACGTGCACGCTTCGGTTAGGAAAAGATCTGAGTTCGAAAATCTCATTATGACAATCTTTAGATTAATTTTATAGATTTTTTTTTCAGTAATGCTGAATTTACCGCTTCCCGTCAAAGAGGTAAGTCAGATAGAAAACACACAAAAATATGTTTGCATGGCTCAGTTAGTAATAACTTTACCCTTCGGCTGGAAAAATCTTGATTCAAATCCTGTCTAGGATTGATATAAAGAGCTTTTCATCTGAGAGTGAATTAGCCAATCTCTTAAAGCAGTGGCAAGGTCTCTCGAAACTCTGAAGGCTGGGATTTGAAGGGTTAAATGAGCTGGAGAATATAAGATGAGTGGCAGGCCTAATGCGCCTGCATCAGAACCTTGACCGTAATTCCAGACAATACCAAATATTTGCGAGTTAGGTTAGTGTAGTGTGGATAGATTAAAGACATCAAATAACAGATTTGCGCCATTTTCTGTCATATTCTTGTATCATCCTTCTTTAAACATGCAGCTAGAAATGCATTTAACTGCCGTGATGAAGAAGAGTGAAGAATGGCAGCCCATTTTTAAAAACTTAGGGCTAAATAAATGTCTTTTTGGAATGAAAAATGGAGTAAAGAATTAATTGATTTATGTTATTTAATAAAATTAATTACTTAAATACTATTTTATTTTGAGACTAATACCATATTCACTTTTTAAGAAACTTTGTTCTGGGGGTAACGTATTTGTTGTATAATTTTTGAAGAAGATTTTATGCATTAAAAAGCGAATTACAATCTTTAAAAAAAAAAAAAAATGAGTGGTTCATGTACGATTAGGCGCCAACGACCTATTTTTTATTTTAATGACACATTTCATGACAATCTACGAACGTAATGTACAAGTATACAGTCCACTGACATCCTAGGCCTAAAATAGCAGATCGTTAGCTTCCAGTCAAGTGTCCCCCCCCCCCCAAAAAAAAAATACTCTAGAAAGAAAAATTAGTATCCATTTCGCTGATGCTTGGCTAATAATTCATGAGCTAGAATTAATGGTAAATTATTTAAAAACGACAACATATGTGGCACACGTTTTAAACAAAATGTATGTTGCAGTTTGTAATAACCTTTTACGATTTTTTTTTTTTTTTTTTTTTTTTTTTAATTGCACGATCTCGTAGATACCCATAATTTAATTCCAGTTATTCCTGAAACTTGACCTGTGGTGAACTGCAACTAAGTTTTTCTAAATAAAATTGAAATTAATATAAAAAAACTTCTTAGAAAATTCATGACTTTTTTCGATGTCATTTCTTACATATTTTTGCTAGTTTTATCACTAATGTGCCAACTATACTCGAAAAACGAGGTTGCATCATCCCTGTCTCCCCCCCCCAAAAAAAATTCTGTGAATTTGAGTAGTCTCCTCAAAGAATCGAACGTCATTTTTTTTTCTTGATATTTTCAAGAATGTACTTTGGTTTTTCCGCCCCTCGAGACTGCTTGTTCATTACTTCGTAATTTCTGGGAATGATGAGAACTGAATTATTCATTTATTGGAATTAGTGGTATATTTTATGTCATGCTTTAAAATTATATTAAAAAAAAACAATTCTAGAATTTCAAATAAAATGGTCATCGACGTTTTTGTAAGACATGTCAGATTTTTTTTTTTTTTTTATTACTTGGTCATCAGTACTATTAATATTAAGGAAACGTTATATTTCTATTCTTTCTGCTCAGTTGCATCCTGTGTTAGAAGTTGTGAATAAATGAGTTGAATATAAGTTGTGAATGTAGTCTCACAGTTTTCCCATTACATTTATTCTAACGTTCAAACACCAGTTAGTGAAAGGCATTGTTGAGACAAAATTGAAAGTTCAACTGTCTTCCCGAGGAATTTTATTTTTCTAGGAGTTTGGCTTATTTAATAATAAGCAGGAAAATTAAAGCCATAGTGACAGGTATTGTCTATCATTGTTATCGAACGATTCGTGATTTGCTGGAGAAAACTCCAAATTTTTGGAAGGGGGGAAAAAAGGGTAAAAACTGTCTCTACATTCTTCTATAGGCTAAGTTCGATAGTCAAAATTAGAGAATTCATCCTCTGCAACCTTGATTTTATCTTCGACACAAACTCAAATTCTTTAGTTCTGTGAAAAACAAAATGCCTTGTCTTTGCATACAGCCAACTTTGGTATTGTTAGCAGCAGTGGCCGCTCGTGGCTTGAAATCGTGGGAGTAGTGCAACTTTCGAAATATACGTACACACTGTAAGTACGGTGTATACGTGTTTCGATAAAATATCAAAATTATGGTGAAAATGAAAAAGAATTAAACACGAAACAATATTGTTTATTATCGATAAAATTATAGTTTGGTATAATTCAAAATTACTTAAAAATAAAATCCATTATCATAACCTCAATGTTCTAAATTAAAAACTATAAACAAATGTTGTCTTTAATTGTAATGTTCAATTTAAAGAGACGGAGTAAACACGATAAGCACTACGAACACTCTACTACTACTGGCGCAAACTGCATATAAACAACAGTGGAGCTGCGCGATGGACAGTGCCGCATTACGCTAATAGCTCGCATCTCACTATGACGTGCATATGCAATATGACACTGTGGAAAACACAGTGCCGCTAGCGTCCTTCGCCCTCCTAAGTGCTACAAGATGGATTTTTATACAAAATAAGAGAATTGTATAGGATTGTTGATGATAAAATTAAATATTACAAGCAAATAAAAATAAATATATCGAGAAAAATTGGGGGGGGGTATGATTAATATCCAGAAATGTGACGTCATTTCAGTGAAATCGTTGAGAACCATACATCTCTTTACTTGAATTGTTTTTAAAAAAAAAAAAAAATTTTTTTGATTAAAAAAAAAACAATTTTTTGATTAAAAAAAAAACGGCGTTAACCTGTCTCACGTTTGGGGGGGAGAGGGATTTCCCCTGTCTAAACAATATTCTTTCGTTTGTTTTCCTTCCACAAAAATGAACACTGGTCTCGAAACATTCAACTTGATGGGAATAACGAAGAGAATAAAGAATAGTCAATCAAGACCAGTTATGGAAACTCGTTAGCAAACATATGAATAAATATGTGAAAAATACAACAAAACACAAACCAAATACGTGTAGTACACATTCAAATTCATGCTCGATAGAAGAATATCGGAAACCTTTTGAATATCAAGACATCAGCTGTGAAGTTTTATTTATGATGTGTTCTGTACGGATAACTTAAGTTCTTCCCATCCCTTTAGTGTAAGTTGAGCTTTCTCAATTCACCTCATGAACATGAGTAACGATGGGGGGGGGGGGGGGGGGAATTGACCGGGTGGAACAAGTTTCCGCGTTGGTAACCTCGTCATTTGTTTCGTATAATAAGTTATTACGCCAGTGAAAATTCCAATGAGGAAACGTTAGTCCATCACTTAAGGTCACGAATATTCATTCTCCACTCCTGAAACGCCCTCTTAATTACATGAATCATTTGTTTAATTTTGGGGCATTATCAAATGATGTTTGGACTCCGTACCATTCCCATAACTGCATAAGAGAACGACAATATTATCATAATCGTGTTTAAAAAATGTGGAATTTCATTTCCACGCAAGGGCATGTAGTCGCTAGTATCCCCCCCCCCCCTCCAACCCTCTTTTCACAAGGGAAACTTACGATGGCAAAATAAGCAAACAAATTCCGTATTTTCTCATCCAGTGTTAAATTTGACGTCTTATTCAAATTTTAATTAAAATATGCTCCCGTCTGAACAACACAGACAATGAAGAATAATGAAATGTTTAAGTTTAAAATATTTTTACAGTAATTATAATTAAGCCATCTCGTATACAGCACATGAAATGCAAGCTACGTGTATTGAAATAATTATTGTAACAATCGCCTCCGTAGCACAATTAGAAGAGTTGCAAGATGTATCCGACTGGAGAAGACCCGAGTTCGATTCTCGTCGTGACGCGAGAATCTTCATATGGACTTTTTCAGTCGAAAGCGAGTTAGCTAATCTCATAAACTTGGTTTTTCATCTTATACAGGAAATATACAGGGAAGGGAGGGGAGGGGGAGCACCTTCGATGCCAACCCCAGTTTCAGGTTCTCTTGCAAGGTACCTTTCCTTGTCATGATTCCGACATTGCGAACTGTAAATCCTGGTCTTAAGTAGCCCTCTAAATTCATGTTACTAATCCCTCTCACTACCTTTGGTTGAACTATTATCCTGCACTTAAGCCTTCTACACTACAAGCCGTACACCCAATCAAATTGCTTCATTTTGCTTTACGTCCTCCCTATCCCCGTTGTCTATTTACGGGATGAAAAATCTGGTAATTCAAAAGGAAAAACCTAGCCACATCGACGAGACCGGTAATCACTTTCAGACGAAGGTTCCTTCACCCCATCGATGAGAATTGAACCCACGTCTTTTCCATTCGGAGGATAATGTCGTGTTAGTCTTTCGACTGAGGCACTGTAGGTAGGATGGGGTGCTCAGTAAATGTCTGTGTTCAGTAATCCAGATTGTTATCAATGCTTTTTTTTTTTTTTTTCAGAAATATATAAAAATACAAATTGCTGCTGAAGATAATTTAATAATCAGTTAAACTATCGCGTTCAGTAATATGCCATCACTGTTATACACGAAGAAATGACTGATAAGTATTCAAGCCAGAGTTATGTGAAATCGTGCCTAAATGGCACGTTTTTTTTTTTTTTTTTTTTTAAATGGCAGTGATTACGATCTGAATCAATGGGAATAGAGTTTTACTGCTGAAACTCTTTCTGGAATCAAATATTTCCATCGGGAAATGAACATAATTTTGATATTTTCCCGGTTCATCTCGTTATGAATTTGTCAGATGTTAGGCGCTATGATGAGAGTGTGGTGTACAACTTGTCTGGGCACCCCCCCCCCAAAAAATAATTTGTTTATTTGTATTAATAATTTCAATTAGAGTGGTGCGTGTTAATAATGCTTTAAGTTTTTCGGTTGGCAAACCTGCCTACGGTAATGCCAAAATAGCATCTCCATAGGATGTTCGTTCAGTATTTTAGATATACCTAACCAAAAAGTTTCCTGATTTTTTTCCCCCCAAATCACTCAGTTTTATTTATACTAGCCTCTGTTTCTAAATTAAAAACAATTGAAAAAAATTTAGAGATGCTGATATAAAAATGCGAAAGGTTTAATAATCGGCATTAAACAAGAATTTACTGACAAAAAAACTTGACTGGAGAAAGAACAGAAACAGAGAGGAGAAAAAACTGACTTCTCGTTCCTAAATTTTTAGTCAGGGTATTGACACCACTGTCGTAGTAAGCTGTGAACTTTGGTTCTTCTACTCCAGTGTGGGAGGGATGTTGCTTTGACGTCTCACTTTCTAATTTAGTAATGATAACAAACGTTTTAAATCCAAAATAATAATAAAAAAAAGAGCGAAATGCATTTATTGCATTGTAATTTAAAAATACAAAAGAACAACACTCAGTATGGCAAATATATGCTACTTCTCTCTATATATTTTTTTTTGGAGTTTGCAAATGTTTATGTTATCATTTTAATTCAATAGATATCCCCTCACTACACACTGGAATGGAAGAATTCTAATCGAAATTGAAGTTATCACAGAGGCGTCGCTGGCTGAATGTATTCCCACGGGATTCGAAAAGTCAACTTCGCTCATTTGCTTTTATCATTTAGCTACTGATAAATCTTTAAGTATACTACTATGACTTTCCCCATCTTTCCTATACCTACACGATGAGTCAAAATATGACCAACCAGACTGCATGGTTTGGTTGGTAGGAAACAGGCCATTCCTGGTGATATTCTGATATGGGATTGTCTCATGGATAACGTGAAGTCCTCTCATCCCCATTTAAACAGCCGGCTAATTCTTACCTGGAATTGATTGATCCAGGTATTCCACTATAAGGTAACAATGCAGCCCGATGGATGTGGACTCTTCTAGCAAGAGAACGCCGATCTCAAAAGGCTCATTGTGCAAGCATGGTTTGAACAGTGTATCCAAACTTCCATGTTCTTCCGTGGCTACCTAATTCTCCTGATTTCAATCCATCTAACATTTGTGGATCTTGGCTCGGTCGCTGACCACCGGGACGTTATTGTGCCTAGTTAATCCAGAGTACCCCAGGACACCGTCCTGGGTCTAGTGAAGTCAATAGCAAGAGGGATGCAAGCGATTATCCCTGCCAAAGAAGGGCTAATAAGTATAGGTGGACGGTCAATATTTTTACCTGGTTGTATAAAGACCATTTTTCTATTTCTTTTGATTATTTTATTTTCTCCCAGTCCTTGGTTTTCTTTCAAATCAAAGGTCCGTTCATAGCACCTCCGTGTGAGACATTCACTTCACAGCATGGAAGGTCCATATTTAGACAATTATGGGGTAGGGTAGGCGTTTCACATCGAGGACTTTTCAGCAAATTGCCATCTTATTGTCTGCCTTTCATCCTCCTTTGTACTGTCAGTTTTCCCTTGGGCCGTTCACAGCATGTTATCGCTGGTGATATCTTTATATTTTCCTTCTCATACAAGTGTATCAGGGCTGTTTGAGGTCAGAGTGACTTTCTGGCTCTGTCCAAACCCTACCCATTGTTTTGCTGACGATTATCCTGTAAATTCTTCCTACTCATACGACAAATTTTACAGTGCTTAAACGATTCAAGATCTACAACCGGTTGCCAACACTATCTTCATACTCTCCTTCAATGGGGTGAATGACAATCGAGTCACACTTTCAATGCTTCTAAAATAAAATTCTTCATAATTTCATATATAAGACCATAATTGTTCTCTCCCCTTACCTTTGATAACGCTCGGCCATTAGTCAAAGCCAGATCTATTCTCGGATTGACACCGTCCGAGAATAGATCTGGCTTTTCTGACACAGACGCTCCACGTCCATCTACTGCTCCCAAAACTGACATCCTCTTTTCACTCAAGACGTTATTTTTCACTTTTCTAGCTCTGGACAGATCCGCCCAACTTTGGAATACTGCTGTGATACACAGAAAAGTTCTCTAAAAATTCTTAATGCTGTCCAGAACTGGGTAATTTGCTAAACGGACGACCACGATAGCTTTCTCACAAACTCTTTCAAGCCACTGTGTTTTCTAACATGCAACTACAAACAGCATAGCGTTCTGCAAATATGTTATTAAAAAACTCCACTGTCTTTCTATTCCCTATCGGGGAGTAGGTGAGGGCGTTTTATTCATATGTGTTTAGGAAACAGGGGGGGAATTTTAATCTTCACTGGTAGCCAATCAGAGACAGTTGACCCAAGACCAGTACAGTAACGAGGGTATGAAGCGTCTGTGGAAAGTGTCTAACTTGCGCCCTCCCATCAGTGGCGCACTCAGGATTTAATCTTGGAGGGGGCCGAGCGCTCAGGATTTAACACCTTGGGGGGGGGGGGGAAACGAGTTGAGTATACGGTTTGCGAATACACACTACACATCGCATACGACCTATAACTGAGCATCTGCAGTGATCGCTAATTCATAAGTAGCACACAACATAAATAAAAAAAGTGAATTTTAATTAGGAAAAGATTTTTGGAAATTTTTCTAGTGTTTTTTCCTTTTCTTTGGGGGGTGCCCGGGCCACTTGGCCCCCCCCTCTGGGTGCGCCACTGCCTCCCATAACCCCAAATGACAAAAAGTTTGAAAAATTTAAATGTAAGAAAAATTTAAATGTAAGAAGTTAAATTTTACTAAATGCAATATTTTACTTACTGTTAACCCCATCAAAATGAGTTTCAGTGTGTTGCAAAATTTGTGTCTCCAAACCTAGTTGCGCCCGTGGCCGGCGCCTCTTTCGCCACGCCCTCGTTACGGCACTGCCCAAGACAATTACATTTTATAATTACACTAATTATAAACAGCATCTGGTGAAGTTAGGAAGATTTAAGTGTTGCCAAATGTTATATTTTTCAAAATTTCTGATATGAAAAATATAAAAATAATATCTCTGTCATGATTAGATAGTGTATGTAATCTTCGACGTCTAGACAACTAAACAGATAACAGTCAAGAAACAGGCCCAAAATTTCTCATGGGTTTTTGATTTGCTGTTTCCTCGATGAAATTAATAGCTAGAAGTCTTTGAAACTTCCTAATTTCACTGAAAATTTCTTTTCATTCTCGTCGTGTCGATTTTCGATACTCAAGCTTTTTTCTTTCTTCTGCGTTATGTTTGAGTTCAATGTTTTTAGATTGTATGATGTGCACATAATTATCATTTTCCCTAAGAATTATAAATATATTAATAAAAATGTTACTTAACTGAATATTTCTCTCTTCTTAGGGGAAGGGCGTAATTTGCAAGAGTGGTCAAAGGAGATGATTAAAATACCACTTCCAAGGGGCTCTTTAACATCGAAACTCAGATGAACAAACCTAATGGTTGAAGTCAGAAAAAAAAAAGGATGTCATGTCGAGCAAGTTCCGACTTTTCCTAAAATGCATATATCCATCCACTGGGGAAGTAGAATTTTTTTTTTTTCTTTCCCCGCAAGTTTCTTTCGTTTATCAGTGACCATTCTGAAAATTTGCTGGCAGAAGGGAGACGAGCCCTTAAGAATTGCATTAGAAGAAAGGTCTTAAAAATGCGTACGTTATAGGCTTCATCTAGGAAGCATGTCTGAACTAAAGAGATTTGTGAATAGTCTAACGATTCTAAAAACCAATGAAACCGTAGGATAGAACAAAAACAGATTGCTGAGAAGTGTCTTCGTAATATTCGCATTACGTGTAATGCAGAAACACTATACAGTTCATCTAATTAATGCCTGTCCTGGTATTGGGACAGGGTTGAATTATTCACTCCTAAGGATTGTTGAGTCATTTTTCTCAAATTCAAACCACCTTACCTGTCTTAATAAGTTGTGCTAAGATTAGCAGGTGTAGTTTGAAAAATATGACGCGTTTATCACGACGTTTTTGCAGTTGCAGAATATCTTAATGTAGCGGGTGGAGATTCCTTCAATTTTACGCTTACGCGTTGACCATGCATGATTTCGAAACCAAATCCAAAGGAATAAGGTGGTTTAATCCTTAATCCCGTGGTATCCTGTGTTTGGAAACTGCGTGTATTCTTCTAGCCGGCATTTGAATGAATAACAAAAAATCCGTTTTTCTACTGCTGAAAGCTCAGAACGAACGATATCCTCGTATAGGTTTCGGGTAGCAGAGCAGAAATACCTTTACCTTGGTTACACTATCAGTGCTACAGAGGATATTTCATATTAATGATAGACATCCGCATGTGTCTAACATTAGTTTATTAACAGTAGTTTTAAAACATGAAATGCAAAGACCAAGGTGGTCATATACGAAAATATGAAAAGTCGATACAAATGCAAAAAATCATAAATAAACAGTAGAATTTTATATACATATAAAAACTAACTTTTCATTAATAAAGCAAATACTTTTAGCAACGAAAATATTAGTTGTAACAACTATATAAACATAATAAAGAATATAGGATGCACGCACGTGAACCATTTTAAGTATTTAAAGTAATCAAGTATAATTAAATATACGATATTTTCATTAACTGAATTCTTCATTCTTTTTAGACTTCATGATGATCAATCGAATGTTCTTAAATTTCCAGGATCGATCATTTACTGCTTTTTTTGCATTTGTATTGTAAGATTATTCTGTACTATTTAGCCACCGCTGTAAGGATTCGATTTTCGTTGTTAGTCTGTTTAATGTGCCAGTGACTTGTCAGAAAATTTGCTTGAGAAGGGTGGAAAGATGAGAACAAGCCCCGATAAACTATTTGTATAAATTTTTCAGTTACTTCTCTATTCAAAAAAAAAAAAAGGCATAGGAGCTTAAAACCAGGGGATTGTATTCCTCTCCCCGTGCTTGCCTAGCTAAAAGTTCTTAAAATAAAAATCATATTAGTAATCAGATGCCGCTCTCCTCCCCTGCTGTTAAAAATGCTTGCTATACTGTTAATTGAACGCAAGAACAACCATTATTAAATATGTCACGCAAAACATACTGATATTGCTGTCAGCGAAAGTGCAGCCTTTGCCACGCTCATAAGTTATGTTGCGTTCAGTGATGCATAATACATCTCGCATAACTAGTCTTTTTTACCAGTGTTTTCCAGTGAATAATTCAACAGTTTTCGCGTAGTAGTTTAATTTCTTTGAAATTTTTGGGATTGGCTTTGCACTTGACGTAAAGCCGAGTCTCGATTAACTAGAAACCGTCAAGTTTCTAGATAACAATAAGTAGGGTAGACGCTAGGTTTTGTGGGGTGGATTGTTCTCCTGCGATAAGTCCTTTGACTTCTTGGAGGTGTCGCGTAATAATATCGGGGTACTGATCCCTGGTCTTGTTCTCAAATAGAACTGTGTTAGAATATTAGTGTATTCGCAAAAACAATATAAATAATGTGAAGTGAATGCTCGTAAATCATTCACAAAAGTGCTCGTAAGTAAGCAGCTCGCAAAGTATTTTAAGAATCACAGTAGAAAGAGCATTATAATGTCAAGAATATGCTAGTGAATGCACTATAATATTTAAGAAATAAATATTAATGAGCTTAAGTAGCTTTATAAGTAGAATAGTTTCTTTTTATTTTTTTTTTAAGGAAGGTGACGCTATAATTTTCAGCTTACACTATGTCCGACTAGTCCTATAATCAACTTTCTTTTTATTACATAAGCAGGTAAAATAAACTTTGAATAAGCAAACAGATGTTCTTACCAGTGGTATTCCTCCATTGACATCACCTTCGGGAGTGATTTTTGGATATAGTCCGAGATTACGTTCATAAAACAAGGCTATTTTATCCCCGAGGAATTTCTCCCCTGTGTTAACCGAGATATCGAACTGCCTCAATATTGAAGTTAGATTGACGTTGTATTTTAGAGAACAATTTTCCGACGGAGCATTCCAGTAAACTTTAAAATCGGGTACGGTTAAAACCGTCAACAATAAACCTAAAAATTGAAGAGCACATAAAAGAAAGCTCATTGTCGTAGTTCTAGAAAACAAGCAATAAAAGTGAAACAGAAGTTACGTATGATTCTAATACATGTCTCGTGGGATTTTGACATATGCCATGCTTTTTAACACCTGTTGTAAAATGCTGCGACAGAATGATTGGTTACTTGAAACGGAAAGTTAGCTGGAAGTTCACATATTGGCATAAGTCCAAAAAAAAATAAAATAAAATAAAAACTTCGATGATTTCTTTGAAACGGAACTTTATAAAAAAAAAAAAAATGCTGTTCATTCCTTGTTCGTGTCATCTTATTTTCGTTTTCATCACTATTTATTATCCTTAATAATTCGTCAACTTATTAAACTCATACCTCATGAATTGTAAGTATTTTAGGGTGAAACAAAAAAGTAATCAAAATACTAACGTGCCATCCTGTTATGTTTTGTAGCAATTTTATCATTTTACCTTCCTTAGCATTATGAGACTCGTGTTAAAGGTTCTGTAGTGGCCATAACTCAACATCCTCTCACTCAAAAAATATTTGCTGCTTGCAATAATAATTCGAGGTACTCACAGGCTTTTAAGACCCCCCCCCGCTTCCAGCACAAATTGGCTTTCGTTTCCATAATTTTAGGATAAGAGGGTTAGTCTTGTGTCTAAATATATATTTCTGTGTTTATTGGACAATGGATCGAGGCTATTTTGAGTGAGGACGATTAACATCAAGGTGCTATAAGGCAGTTGATTTTGTTTTTTATTGATCGAATGTTTTGTTGATCAGTTAGGGTATTTTAGTATATTATTGTATTTCATGTATTCATTAATATTCGTACGCATATTGTTAATTTAAAATTACTTCTTAAATTAATTTAAGATTTTAAATGTCAAAAAACACGTCAGAACAGTAATGCAAAAGCAAACCTTGACTTAGATGGCGGAGACGAGCACCTTTGCTCTGCTGAGCAAAAGAATTACAACCGATATTGATGATGATACAAATGAAGATAATATTAAATTATGAGATTTACAGATTGTAACAGATTTTTAGACATTTCAGTGGAGAGTTAGACAAAGTTGAGAAACAGATTGAAGTTTTTTTCATTTGGCTATGCTACCAATTATATGTTTGGTTTAATCTTTTATCCAAGTGTAAGCAAAGTTTGCGCCTGAAGTATTTTCAGGACTGGGGCAACTCGTGGAAAAGGTAACATAACTCCTGATCACTTGCCTTAGTATCCCACAATGCACAGCACATCTCCTTGCAGATATGTATAATGCTATGCATTAAGGCAGTGTTTCTCAACCTTTTTTGGATCATGCTCCACCTCTACGTCTCAAAGATTCTGATGCCCCCCCCCTAGCATAATAGTCAGGCAAATTCTGAAAAAGTATAATATAAATATGTACATGTACTTTTTTCCCCATTGTCTCCCAAAATATTCAAATTGCCCCCCTGTGGGGCGTACTCCCCACGTTGAGAAACACTGCATTAAGGGAAGGGTCACTACCCAGACCGATTTCGACCTTTATTGAGGTTTCATCAGTGGGCGCCAGACCCAGAGGTGGTGATACTAAGGTGGAAGAAATGGACAAGTCATATCAGAAATCAATCAACACTGAAACCTTAATAAGTCAAAAAACAAAAGCACCATACTACAAACTAAGCAGAACAACCATTCCCATACCACAACATAGAGAATTAAGAAGAGGACAAATCACACTCAGTCCGGTATTAAACAATATCTTCAAGCTCCCAATACATCCAAGGTATAAAACCTTCTTCTTTAAAGTGCACCATGCCTGCCTACCAACCAAGATGTGGATAGTCGCTAAAGGTATACTCCTTGAAGGGCATGCAACATGTCAGTTTTGCCAGAAACCGGAAACACTATGCCACCTAATGTTATATTGCAAGGAAGCAGAAGTAACTTGGAAAGCCATTAAAAGATGGCTTCCCGAAATCAAAGTAATCAATGAAGAAATGTTATTCTGGCTAAAAGGAAAACATATAAACAGGGTGCAAACAATTGTTCTAATCCTAACGATGTACGCAATTTGGGCTCACAGGTGCGACCAAGCGTATGGAAGAGAAGACAGTCCCGGAACAATATCGAAATTACAACACTACATCCAGGAGGAGATCACCAATTCAGTCCAGTCTAGAAGAATGACTACAGAAGAATGGACACACTTAACCTCCCACCTTACATCAGACGAACCCCCCATCCAACAACAAAACGACACCTTCGTCACTTCTAGTGGAAAGGGGGCAAATCGGAAGTAAATTCGGAAGGATACTAACTCTCCACCTCCATCAGAGGAAGCAGCGCCTGAGTCACTTGGAACAGATCTCCTACCGCAGGGATAAAAAGTGCTCTCCTACTTCATTACATGCGAATGTTATTTCGCTGTACAGATGTATATATATGATTTATCTTGTAGAATATATAGATTGTTAAATATATAATAAGTGTGATATATAATTATATATACGGTATGTAAATATAATTAACTGTATATTTTTTTTTAAAAAAAGAAAGCTAACAAAGCTGAATTATACCTTAATTGATGTAATCGAAAGTAATGTGTATGTAACCACCAGTTATGAGATTCCCTGTTTATAAGTAAAGGAAGTCAAGGCATTTTAAGAGAACAGTAATGTAACAACTACATTATAACATGATGATATAATATAAAATGAAACCTCGATTGAAATAATGGTATAACAATTGTATATATAATTCATTATGATGTAAATAATTGTAAACGTTGATAATAAAGTTGTTAAATTATACTTCTAAAAAAAAAAAAAAATGTAGTTTAGTTCAGTGGATGTGGCGTTGGCACACCACTTGGCCGCACGAAGGAAGACTTGGGTTCGAGTCAAGCCGGCGACTAGAGGAAATTTTTCTAAGCCTTTTTTCGACCGGTTCCCGAGTTAGTCGATCTCTGGCACGGGCAAGCGGGTTTTTTTCTCCCGGAAACTCGGGTTTTTCGTCCCGTAAACTCAAGAAAATCGACCGTAGAACCCACATTATTTCAGACAGTAAATACGAGTGTTAGGATTAGGGACCACGAGATGGCGGCACCTGCAGAGCCGTCTCTCTTCACTGCGTGCCGCTTAATTAGTGATAGCCTTTGGCCAGCTATCTCTGATTGGGTACCAGTGGAGATTGAACTGCCCACTCAGTCTTCAAAAAGTTAGATAGGGCTAAAAACGGCCTCGCCTACTCCCTGTATATACGGGAATAAAAAGGCATTAGCTGATTTTTTTTTTATTATATAAAACTTTGTTTGGCTTGCTTCTGCGCAGTATGGTAATCGATTGTGTGTGTGTGGGGGGTTACTATATAGTATCATAAATTATAGTTCTCTGATTAAATTAAATACTGTATTCGAATTCTTATTAAATGCAATCATTAGCTCCATTATACTGTATTTAATGCTGCAATAAAAACGTTTTACTTTCAGGCTACGCACTATGGTGTGTTTTTTCACTTCATAGAATCATTTTCATTCCAGTATTGAGCTAAAAATATGTAGAGGCACTTTTTATTCAGTAATTCTGCATTCTAATTGATCGTTGAGAGCGAGAGAGAGAGAGAGAGAGAGAAAGAGAGAGAGCTGAGTAGCGTAAATTGTGTACTGTTGTATCAGATAATGAAAAGTCAAAGTAAGAAATCCAGCCAAAAGGGATGCGAGTGCGAATCCCGCCGTGGGGATGAGTGTTTGTGATTGTCTGTGAAAATACTAGTGGTGGTGGTCGGCGGTAGATGGCGTTGGTGTAGATGCTGATGGTAGTTGCGGTTCGTTGTAGTTGGTGGAAACAGAGAGTTGTAGAGTAGGTGTCCTCCCTCGATGAGTCTTTGGACTCCCTGGAGGTTTCAAGTAATAATAATAATTATAATAATTATTATTATTATTGAATACTATATAGTTGTATATAAATTTACTGAAGAGGAACCCATCCTATGCTGTTATGCTGAGATGCTGCAGATTCAGTTTCTTCGATATTAGCTGAGTTATCAATTAAGGAAAATTTCCAGTTGAAATGGCCTCTGAAGTTTAATTCAGATGCAAAAACCACTAAGGAGCTAACAGAAGAAAACAACTGACGTATTTAAAATGGCTTTTGATTGCGATGTCCAGTCGACCGACAAGTCGACTGGACATCGCAAAAAAAGCTCTCAAATCGCAGTCGAATTGAGAGCTTTTTTTCACTGCTGGATTAAACTCAACTAAAATATGGTCACATTTTCTACGCAATTATTTTATTTAAAAAAATAGTTGAGGTATATATGCTGGTGTTTTCCTTATATTTAAACTACTATTTATATTTTGAAAGTTTTAAAAAAAAAGTTTATTTATAATTTGTCACATACCTTTTCTTTAAAATAAAAATTTGTTTTGTTAATTGTCATGGTTTATGTTTCAGTAATATATTTATTTATTAATAATTTATTCATTATCTTTCAATATAGGCTTTTAAAAAAAATGTAAGAAATTACCGGTAATTTACCGATAAACCAGTAACTATGAAAATTTTTCCCGAATTACCGGTAATCTAAAAAAAGTCGGTAAATATGAATCCTTACGACCTACTTTCAATCGATTCTTATCCCGTGCATGGCTTTGCTGAAGCTATTACATTACACTCCATTCATCCTACTCTTTCGATGAACCATGCAGTGCTCATAAACTTCAAGATCATCTGCAACCAGCGACCTTAAACACTGAACATCATGTCATTCTTCAATGGGGGTAAAAACAGCCTTCAATGCTACCAAAACAGTGTTACTTTTTCTCTTACAAACGAGATGTCACCCTCAACTTTCCTTACCCCAGTAAAAAAATCACCAGACGGTATCAGATCTCTATGCTTGAACTGATATTTACTTCACGCCACACATCAATAGTTATCTCTGCCTCTAAATTAGAGCTAGGCATTCTCTTCCGTTGAATATGTCACTTTTCACCCATCCAGCTACTAACTCTATACAAATCCCAAATCCATCCATCATCAGAGTACTGCTCATATGTTTGAAGTGGTGGAACTAAAACTTTTCTAAAATTTTCGTTGCTATTCATAGGAGAGCAACTTAACTTATAAATTATTCCTTCCAACAGACTCTCTCCAACCTCTGTCTCACTGTTTCAGATCTGTATCTCTCGTACAGCAATTTCCATGTCATTGCTCTACTGAAGTGGTAACCACCATTTCTTAACTTTCTAAAAAAATAGTTTGAGGTATATATATATATATATATGTGTGTGTGTGTGTGTGTGTGTGTGTGTGTGTGTAGAAAGTTTTTTTTTTTACCTTGGGTATAATATACGTTAAAGATACCAAGCTATTTTATATATATAAACTTGGTTTTAATCCATTTCTCAAGTAAGTCAAGTTTGCGCCTGCACGTAGTGCAAGTCTGAGGCAACTCGTGGTAAAGGTGAAATAAGCTCTGATCACTATTCTTAGTATTTACCCCTAATGCAAAGCACATCTCCTTGCGGAGATGTATGATGCTATGCATTAAAGGCACTTGCCTTTTTAAAAATGTAATTGTAAAAATGTAAAGGCACTTGCCTTTAATGCATAGCATCATACATCTCCGCAAGGAGATGTGCTTTGCATTAGGGGTAAATACTAAGAATAGTGATCAGAGCTTATTTCACCTTTACCACGAGTTGCCTCAGACTTGCACTACGTGCAGGCGCAAACTTGACTTACTTGTCTGTTTGTTTACTTGGGAAATAGGATTAAAACCAAGTTTATATATATAAAATAGCTTGGTATCTTTAACATATATATATACTAGGGGGCTCCGTCCCCTGAAGCCTACGGCGCGCAACCCTCCCCCCCCCCCATGTTCCGGACTGGTAGGCCTGTTCTCCTTGAATTCCGATGACTCGAATTTTGAAGGCTCGACATTCAGGGTAGCCCCTGAGTTTCAAAACGTTTCAAATAACTTGACAAAAACGTTACATAAAAACGTTACAGCCTACATCTGTTTCAAGCCGACATCAGATCCGTTTCGAATTTCAGCTTATCATTTTATAGTATAGAGTAGATATATGAAAAGATAAGCCGAAATTTGAAACGTTGTTTGTTTTACCAGCTTACTGGCTTACCGGCTCTTACCAGCCCGGAACTTGGGGGGGGGATCCCCCCCAGTATATATATATATATATATATATATATATAGAACATGAGTGGTAGCTGGCTAACATTCCTTTTCAATGTACAAAGACAAACACATAGACTCTGCTTATATACTCTTCCTCTTTTATTTCATCAACAGGTGTCTTCTGTTACATCTTATATATATATATTTAATATTTTGGGGCTAAAATAAATTCGTTGGTATACAGAAAAAGAAAAAAAGTCTTCCAATAAGAAGCAAATTTGAACCAACTGAAATGAAAGCAAGCTTTTTTTTTTTTTCTTGCAGCATGCGGATCACATATTTGGGTAGATTCCACTAAATAAGATTAATCAAGAAATTTTAAATAAAATTTCTTGATTAATCTTATTTAGTGGAAAATTTCAATAAACAAAATGGCGATGTTTCATCGGGAGATGAATATTCGACTTGAAATACTTTTTGTATGCATTCATGCCTTACCAAGTTCATTACCACAAGACAAAGAATTTTTAGAAGCAAAGAAGACAGTTATGATACTTATTACATGTATCTCAGACAGCACTGTATACCAATCTAAAAAAAAAATTCTGAGAACATTGGATTTCCAATAGAATGCTTCTACACTTACTGGATCTCTGCAGTATCCTGTTCTTTTTTTCGATATGGCTACAGAATAAAGACAAGTTTATCCTACAAACGGATAAGAATTTTTATAATCTATGGAAGTCACGTCCCATTTAATAAATATAACGATACAGTAATTTGCTTTATTCTTAAAGTAATATACCATCAGTACTTTAACATATCACATACAGAAACTTATTAATAGAAAATACACTTTCTGCCAAGAATTGGCGTAACGTGGCGTGCTATCTGACACGCTATAAGTGAAGAATTTGTGATCTATTTGCATAAAAAAGTCATAGTACAATAGCCGACCTTTCAACATTACACTACTTATACATATATAAGGAGTTTTTGTTCTTAATGTAGTTTTACGAATAATGAAAAGAGCTATATTTTCACATCTGAAAAGTGAAGAAAATATTCCCCCCCCCTTACAAATGGTAATGTGGATATTTTCAACTACTGTTCACTAGCAAAGACAGTTCATACAGTATAGAATTAATGATTGATTACTTTAGTTTTGTATGGAATTTGATAGGCTTTTCTACAAGCGATGACTCGTACATTTTATTTTTATTATATGTTCTGTTAATATTTATTTTAATTAATTAAATATAAATTGTTTCTGTAATTTTCAATGTATTTTTCAGGAAATGTTTGATTAATTCTCACATCCAATCAAAACACTCTCGTTTAAAATCACTTTGATTTCGCAATCAGAGTGATTTTATCACACACACACACACACACACACACACACACACACACACACACACACACACACACACACACACACACACACACACACACACACACACACACACACACACACACACACACACACACACACACACACACACATCCTGTTCCATTATTCCTTTCTCTACCTCTATCTTCTTTCTTCCATTATTCCTTTCTCTACCGTAATCGAGACTTGATAATAATATAGGTGTATTGTAAATACTTTGTCCTCCGTCTCAACCCTCCTTTTTCATAACAGAACCTCGCAAAGCTAGAGTTATGCAGTAGCTTAATTCTCTTTATCCCACCCTCACGATATCACGGTGAACGAAATCCAACAAACACTTAATTTTCATTATGGATATTCTCTACACTTACAACCTTGGCCTCTATCCACCATCAGTATACGCTTACCATGAATTCAGTAAATGGTAACTAATATCTTAAACTCTCTTCCTCTGAACATTAGTAAGGATTCACAGTCTATGAAGCTCTATTCATAACAATCATTTTGAGCGATATTTTGTTAAAGGACGGTGTACTTTGCTGATTCTCTGTAGTGTCCAGAACTATCAACTTATGATTGTGTGTGTGTGTGTGTGTGTGTGTTCTAAAATATTTTGTTTACACCATTTCCCAGTTCCTAGTTAAGAAACACATCTTTACTAGAAATATACATGCATCTCGATATAGTCTTCAGTTTCGAAACGTTGGCAAGGGGTACGTCAAAACATTCTTAAAATGTCTAATAATGTATGCCACTTTGAAGAGGATTGGAGAATTGCTATTTATCAGATTGTGGCCCTCAGATTCTTAAAATATAGTAATTTTTTTTCATTAATATCAGAAGATCTATCAGAGACGATCAATCCACAAAATTGTGGTACTTTACAGAGCCTTGTCAAATCTTTACAAGATCTCTAAAAATCCTCCCTGGAGTGTTTTTAGTTCCGTTTAGTCATCTCTCATTTTTAAGTATTTAGTAATTAAATTTTAAGCAGATCTTGAAAAATGTCCGGGAAATATTTTATTGATGATCTCTCATTTAAAAGATTTCAGTTTCGTGAGTTGCTATTAAGCGAAATGGTAACAACAACAATCACTCAAACTTTACACGAATGTGGTCTGTCATGGAATTACTGTTTTATGTCAATCTCACTTATCAAATGTTATTGAAAACCGATAGTAACAGAACATTAATACCATGCGCAAGGATAAGATAAGATAAGGGAATCGGCCCTTGGAAACCAAACATAGTTTTGTGTCCATTAGAGAAGATGATAGTGATAACATACTGTAATACTCTACGATTCACGCCATCTAACACTTAATATTGCTTTTGTAATGGTAAGTACTTGATATTCATGCATTATTGACTAGGCCATGTTTTTTTACTCCTAAAATGGAGCATTGGATGCGGCCCTCGAATAAATCCTTTTTTTTTTTTTTTTTTAATGTGGCCCTCGGATTACCTAAGGTTGGACAGCCCTGCTCTACACAATCACATTCCATTGCCGAATTCAATGGTTCAGATTTTACACCAGGAGTATAAGACGACCCCTCGTTCCAGCAATTTCAAATATCGTCTTTTACACTGACATATACAGTAATTAATGAATGATCAGCAAATATGTTAGTTTGATCTATGTATTATCCAATTTTCAGATATAAACTTTATTTTTAATGTAGACATATATATACAGTAATACCCCAACTTACTTGAATCCGGAGTTACGCGGTTTCTTATATGTACGTATTCCCGTCTCGCTTCACGCCTCACCACTAGTGGTATCTTTCCGGCGCCGGCCGCATTCGCCAGTATCGCACATGCTGTGAACAAGCACTGACGTGTTTCGCGCGGTCTCCATTCATACACGATTTTTATAGTCTACAAACCTTGCGATTGTTTAATGTTATGTTCTTGATAAAAATTTTATCACATAAAAAATAATAATGTCGTCAAAAGAAGCAAGTCCGATTCTTCTACAGCTAGCAAGAAAAGAAAAACATCGACTTTTGAAACAAAACTCAACATTATTAAGGATTTTGAAGGCAGAATGAAAATTTGTGAGCTAGCAAAGAAGCGTACAGGAATCCACAGTAAGAACAATCATAAAAGATAAAGAAAGAATTCTCGCTGCTGTGAAAAATGCCCAATCATTGAATTCAAGCATAATTCGTAAACGTCATGGGATTATTGGTGAGATGGAAACGATGCTTAAATTATGGGGTGTGATAATCAAGTGAGAGTAAAAAATTGTCCAGTTGATCAAAACACAATATGTAGCCAAGCCAAGTTGATTTTTGAGAGGCTAAAAGTAGAAGCTGGAGAAGCGGCCAAAGAAGAAAATTTCGTGGTCAGTAATGGTTGGTTCAACCGATTTAAAAATCGCTGTAAGTGGCACAGCATCGCGGAGAGTGGAGAGGCGGCAAGTGCTGATAAAAAGGCTAGATCTTCCTTTCCTGAGACACTTAAGGCTATCATCGAGGAAGGTAGCTATAGCAGTCAAACCATATTTAATGTAGACGAGACCGGCTTGCTTGTTCTGGAAAAAGATGCCTAAGAGAACTTTCATCGAACGTGAAAAAAAAAAACGTTTCCTGGCTTTAAGGCTTCCAAAGACCGGTTGACAGTAATGCTTGGTGGAAATGCAGCTGGTGATTGCAAGTTAAAACCTCTCTTATTTTATCGCTCCGAAAATCCAAGAGCTCTAAAAAAAAAATCTAAAGCTGGCTTGCCAGTGATTTGGAAGTCAAATTTTAAGCTTGGATGAGAGCTTCTATTTTTTGAAGACTGGTTTGGTCACCACTTCATACCTGAAGTTGAACGTTATTGCCAGTTTAAAAAAATTCCGTTTAAAGTTATGCTCATTATTGATAATGCACCTGGTCACCTTCCTCCAACTTTAATTGATTTTGATCCACGGTAAAAGTTGTTTTCTTGCCTCCAGATACAATCAGCTTACTTCAACCGATGGACCAAGGAATTATCAAAACATTAATATCGCGGCGTTCTTTTGCAAGTCTGAATGAATGAGGCAAAATTAGCAACTGTCTGTTTAAGAGTTTTGGAAACAGTTTAATGTTTTAGATGCTGTAAGGATTATCGGAGATTCTTGGGGTTAAAATTCCCGAAAAACCTTGAATGGTGTTTAGAAAAAACTTTGTCCATCCTTTTTTAAATGCGAAACGGAAATGTTGTTAGAAACTGATCAAGTTGCTGAGACAATAGAAGAAATTGTCAACCTTACCAGGCAATTAGATTTAGAAGTCGACAGTGAAGATGTTCAGCGAACTGTTAGACTCACATAACAAGGAGATTACAATCGACGAGCTCATAGAGATGCGTGAGCAAAGCGCTACTGAAGAGACTGAAACCTCAGATCCAGTTCTACCAGAAAAGCACATGACAATTGCAAAATTAATATAAGATCTCAGCTTAATTAAGAAAGGTTTACAGATTTTGGAGGACATAGATTCTAACGAGGAACGAATTGTAGCCACAAGGCAAGGAATAAAAAAAAAATCATTGGCTTGATATGAAGAAATTTTGCGTGACAAGAAAAAGACATTATGCCGTCAGACGAATCTATTAGATTTTATGAAACCATCGACATCGAAATAACTTTCTTTTTTTATATGCGAAAAACTACAATTATGATTATACAGTATTTCTTAAAAAATATGTGTTTTTGTAAACCTTTGGTCTATAAATATTTATATATTGCAAATTGTATATATGAATTACATGCAAAATTATACCCCGAGTTACGCGAATTCGACTTACGCGCTTTTTTGTTGGTCTCACCTACCGCGTGACTTCGGGGTTTTACTATATATATATATATATATATATATATTACTTAATATACAGTACTTAATATTATATTTAATATAATAATTACTTAATATTATATATATATATAATATGGAGACATGTACTTATAATTGAAATTTTTATTTAAAAATTCATTACCATATATATATATGTGGTAATGAATATACCATATATATATACATATATGTACATATATATATATATATACATATATATATATATATATATATATATATATATATATATACATATACATATATATATACATACATATATATATATATATATATATATATATATATATATATATATATATATATATATATATATATATATAATATTAAGTATGCTTTACGACCCTCCAGTGGCATATACTGTAATTATAATTATCA
The DNA here is from genome assembly GCF_054136105.1 of Typopeltis vanoorti. Classification (NCBI taxonomy): domain Eukaryota; kingdom Metazoa; phylum Arthropoda; class Arachnida; order Uropygi; family Thelyphonidae; genus Typopeltis; species Typopeltis vanoorti. The sequence continues at coordinate 22,021,150 of NC_143571.1, forward strand.
TAATTCCTAGTCCTAGCCTAGTGCCATCTGTTGGTTATATTTACTACTTATTTAAAAGTTAAATTGAGTTTGATATATAATAACTCATTGCCTCGTTGTTTATGTCCTTGTCTCCAAATCAGAAAAAAGTAATCTCAGCTCTATTTTTATTTATACCGTTGATAAACGAATATGGTGTCGCTTTCCTATTTTATCAATGATAAGAAATACTAAGTTTCCTTTCCAAGGTTTCTGAGAAAACCTTAGCGAGCGATGCTATTTCTAATATCTACCAGAAATAATAATAATAATAATAATAATAATAATAATAATAATAATAAATAAAAACAGAGATCAACAGAGTTTCATTTAATTACTTAAACAGACTGGAAGAGATGTTAGATTAAAAAATGTTTATTTAACAATCAACATAAACAAATGTCTATGCAATACAGTGTTACCCTAGAACGTGTATGTCTGATATTGAATCCTTATTAATTAGAGAGAGGGGGGGGGAAGAAAGAAACAGTTTTAAACCTTATTAAATTAAAAAGTTATTATTGAATTAAGCGAGTGATTACGGTTTCTTTTCTGGCTTCCTTTATCTTCTTGAGCTGCAAAGCTACGTTAGATTATCAAAAGGAAACGCATGACTGTTGATTCCATGCAAACAAATGCCTGTGTAAACTGATTCATGAGAATGTAAAGAAGAGATGAAATAGCTGATATGTGTGCACTGTATTAGTAAATTGAGCAGGGAGTAGATACTTTAACTAAGACCTAAACTTACACTACTTAAATTAATTCTACACGTCGCTTAATCGCAACTCTTTTGGAATTAATATGTCGTGTATAATTTAATTTTACATACAACTGATAAGTGATAGTTTAGTGTTTATCAGGTATATCATTATTTATACCTGATAAACACTATTATTTAAACGCAGTCTAAACACAATAGATAAACATCTATTGATTATTTAGACTGCGATTACAGTCTAAATAATCAATAGAGAATTTATAGCCCCGGCAGTAGGAAATGCGGAGACCATTTTGGTCTGCTCCTAATTTTAAATAATTAGGAATAGGGTATATACTAATAAACAATATTGCAAATTAAATAATATAGTTATATATTTTAAATAATATAGATTTATTTATTTAATACATTAGTTATACTTTTATAAAATATATATTATATAAATATAATTTATAATAAATCATCGAGAAACTGTACTTGATTTCTGTTCAGCAAAATCTTCCAAAATATTATCAACATTTAAATTTCTTGCTTCATCACTTAGCTGAGGGGAACAATTGGATTCAATTGGTCCAATCAATTTAAGGCCTGCCTTGCCAACTTATATTCACTTTTCTTTCGTTCAAATGGCAGATAAAGCGAGCTATTACGATCTGGAAGTGGAGGGTTAACTTGAATTTCTTTTCATAACATACTATTTTGTGCACATCTTTTCTTCCTGTAACATCATGTAATGACTCGTTAATACAACTAACTATTAACTTCTAAAAAAAAATAATAAAATAAAATAAAAAAACAGGAGCACCATAAAAGAAGTTATTTAAAACTTGATATTTCCGAGGAAATGGATATTATAGCATTGTGAACAGATCAGACTTGCATGTTCTCATGAAAGATTGTTAGTATAAACACTGATAAGATATTTTCTTCATTATTTTAAAATTTTAAATAATTTTAGTAGATTTCTTCTCTTATGTAAAATCCGGAAACTCTCCTTTGAGGGACCAAACATTGAACTTTTTTGTGGTCTACCATGAAAACCCATGTTGTGAGCCGCCTCGGTTCTGAATGTTTTTGAGCATATTTCTGTTCCAGTCGATGCCCAGAAACACGAATTCAACGTGTCGGCCAACGAATGGTGGTTTTACATAAAATCTTTCAGAGTACCCTACAATCCCCTTCGGTAAGTATGGAATGGTCCAATTTTTCAATAATTTCCGAACAGATAGGCTTGCAACATGGCATTCTTTTTTATTAATAAAATTTGAACGAAAATTAAATCATGGGATTTAATTATCGTTAAAATCGGTTAATAATAATTACCACTCTTATATGAAGACCAAATCATATTTTTATTACAGTGACGAAGTAACTTAGCTGCAAGGATTATGATCTGTAATGAAGTTATCCTTGAGTGCAGGTAAAGTTTATTATATCCTTGGAGGTTAAACACACTCAATGGACTCATTCTCTCGCTAATCTTTCTTATCGGTTAAGCGATTATAGCGGTTAAGTAACATGTTGTTACTTAACCGCTATAATTACTTAACTGCAATGTTGCTTTTTATGTACAGTCCCTATCTTGCTATTGATTATCTGGTATTTAAGCTTTCAAATGAAGACAAGTATCTAAAAGTCTAAACTTGAAAACGGTTGATAAATTAAACTCTCACAAGGCTGTCATTAAGTGCGCTTTTTTAAAGAGAAAAACTCAATATCCATTTGTAGCGTATGACGTATACTGATTATCGTTCTCATGCAGATTCGAGTGCCGTTTATTGTAATAGAAATGAAACAAATTTAAGAAATAGTTTTTTAATGTTGAAAAAAGAGAGAAATACTCTTCTGTTATTTAACACATACTGCTTGGAAAGAAATCAGCAGACACCCCCATAGGCAAGGTGCATCGTGCCATGTAACGAGTCACGTGTTTGCAGCTGGTATAAATTGGAAGAATATGATGCTTCCAAGTCAGTTCAGCTATGTCGGGGTGAAATGGCTTCGAAAAGGGAACTGATGGAGTTTGAAAGAAACTTTGTTCTAGGATGCCATGTCGAAGGTAAACTGTTGACAAATAAGTTCATCCAGTCAACAATCAGTGATACCATATGAGATCGAAGCGCCGGGAGTCAACTGCAAGTGCTATCCGCAGTGGGCGACCCACAACTCTCACCGAACGTGACGTAAAAAGCTACGAAGAATAATAGTCGTATGTAAAACAGCCATTCGTAGGCCGATACATTGAATGCGGAGTTCCGCGCATCGACCACGAATCTGCACAAAAACATTCAGAACCGAGGCTCACACTATGGCTTTTCATGGTAAGACAGCAATGTGCAAGCCCTACATTACCCGAATCGACATTCAGCGCCATCTTCAGTGGTGCAAAGAGCATATACAGTGGGATATTGAAGCTTAGAAAGCTGTGTTATGGCACGACGAATCACGCTACACCCTCTACCAAGGAGATGTACTGGTGTGGGTGTGGCAATGTCCGGTGAGCGAGTGCATGGATTTCCATGGTAGAACCGCAATGCGCAACCCTCATATTGCCCGAACGAACATGCAGCGTCATCTTCATTGGTGCAAAGAGCGTGTAAGGGGGAAGTGGAAGCTTGGAAAGCTGTGTTATGGCGCGACGAATCACGCTACACCCTCTACCGAGAAGATGCATCGGTGTGGGTGTGGCGGATGCCTGGTAAGTGTATTTTACCAGAGTGCATAACCTCAACTGTGAAATTTAGAGGTGACGTTACGATGGTATGGTGCTAATTTAGCCTCGGACCTCGTTACATGGTACAATGCACCATACCTATGGGAGTGTCCATTGATTTCTTTCAAAGCAGTATATGTTAGATAACAGAAGAGTATTTGTCTCTTTTTTCAACATTGAACTCCAAGAGGTATCTGAACATTCTGGGAAATGCAGAATGCTTCATACTTTGGGACATTTCCATAGAAATGCCCCAAAGTAGGAAGTAACCAAGACAATGTAAGACAAAATAACCAAGACAATGCCCCATGTCATAAGGCTGCTGTTGAGTGTTTTATTGACATGAACGTCACACACTTGACTGGCTTCTACAAAGCCCTGATCTCAATCCCATTGAACATCTGTGGAACAGTCCAGGACCTCATTACATACCTACAGGAATAATGATCCAAAATTCTATTGATCGTTATCGTAAGCTTGTGGAAAGGTTGCAGATTAAGATTGCTGCCGTCATCGAAACGACAGGAAATCCTACCTTTTATTAAGGTGTGTACCATAGCTATTTGTTCCTCACACTATGATTTTCGTTGACTTCTTTCCAAGCAATGTATTTTTAAATCTCTTCATTCCCAAGAACATTATGTGATTCATGGGGGAAACGTTATACAGGTAACCATATGAGAATTTGTCCATAACTAATATGACCACATTGTTACTAATTTGTCAGAGTAATCATATGGTCTTTACCTGGGAGGTAGCTAAACATGTGGAATTTTCAATTAAGGGGGGGTATATGTGGAATTACAAAGAACATTGTTTGAATCATTGCATGACATTTGAAATTGCAAGGGCTGGATGTTGAGAGTGTATGTGAAGTGGTAAAAGGAATGTTTAATTGAAGTAAGCAGAATGCATACCTAGAGTCAGGAAAATTAATCAACTGGAATTTAAATGGATGAATACCATCATTAAGCTGAGCCTAAAAAAAAAGAAAAGAAAATTGAAGGGAATTCAAGGAAAAAGGTGATCAGTAGGCACATGAGCAGTAGAAAAAGATAGGCCAGAAGGGTAACCAGTAGGACCGCAATGTGCAATGTACAACATGGTAAGAAAGGCAAAAAGCAGCTTATGAAAGGAAATTAACAATACAGGTCAAAAATAATCCCAAATAGTTATTTGGTATGTTTCAAAAAAAAGGAACATTGTTCCTCACAGAATGATTTTATTAAATATCCAAGGTATGGAGGTAACTGAATCAGACGAAATAGTTGAATTACTGATAGTATATCATTCAGATGTAGACATTGCAGTAACATGAGAGGCAAAGGCTTATATGGAAACGGAAGTAAATGAACTAGAGATACATAGTATATTACAAAACCCTTAAACCTACGGGATTAGTTGGTATACCAGCTCGAGTTTTACGAGAAGGTGGTAGGGAATTGGCAGTGCCTTTTTCCGCGTTGTTTAATCTAAGTCTCGGCTCTAGGTTACCGCCAAGGGGATGGAAAGAGAGAAAAATAGTTCCACTGCAGAAAGGAGGCTCTAAGACTCATCTAGCAAATTACCGAACAGTCAGCATATCAGGAGTCGTTTTCAAGGTACTTTAGAAGTTGGCAAGAGCAACATACAGGAATGGATAGACAGAAATGGGATACTGTATTGGGCAACATGATTTTGTGAAGGACATGTGACAGTGATATTGCTGGACTTTCCAAAGGCTTTTGGCAGGATTTTGACATGGAATTCTAATCAGTGAATTGCAGTACATTGGGAAGGATATAAAGCTGCTGAAGCAAATTAGAGGGTGGTTGATGGAGAGATAACAGATAGTGGTTTATTCGTGGGAAGAGTCTAGTGGAAGGCTTGTGACTAATGCCGCACTACAGGGCACTGTTCTTGGGGCCCATTTTAATTTGTACATTAACGATATAGGAAATGATCTGAGAGGAACTATTAAGTTGTTTTCCGATGATGCAAGTTGGATGGTGCAATAGTTAATGCAGATGATGTTAACATTTTTTCAAGATGATTTGGATAGACTGGCATTCTGGGTAAAGGAGAATGGATTTCAGTTTGATATGGCAAAGTGTAAACTTATTCCTTTAGGGGTGAAAGGATTACCGGCTGAGTAGCAAACTGATGGAATTGTACTGCAGGAAATTGACGTGGGCTGGGATTTGATGGTGTTAATGGATAGGGAGTTAAAGTTTAGAGGGCATATTGCAGAAGTGGCTAAAGCAGCTCATCGAATTATTTGGTTACTAAAGAATATCCTGACTAGCATTGACAAGCAGGTTATTATACCTCTTTATCGAGATTAGTAAGACTCCATCTTGACTATTGTGCGCAGATCTAGCCACCTGCGTTTCTTGGGGATCAGGAGAAGTGGATATAATCCAGAGGTGGGGGACCAAGATTGCAGTAGGTCTATGGATGAACAACCTTATGAGGAGAGATTGAAGATTTGTGGGCTACAGAAATTGGTTGATAGGCATGAAAGAAGAGAGGAAGAGATAACAATTTTTCTCCAAATTAATCAATAGTCCAATATTATCAGATGTTATATTTCTGCCATCTAAGGTGCTGGTTACTTTATCGCCTAGATCTTGGTCCTTCTTTTGGTCTTTTCCCAACCATCCTGGCAAATACTTGTTTTTAATTTGATACTATCATTGGTGCCATCTATTCATTCCCCTAATCTTTCTCAAAAATTACATATCAGTAGGTGTTTGATCAAATGTTTTATTTCTTACCCAGTGTTCCTGTCATTATGTTAAAATTAGCTTGAACACTCTTGTATCCAGCTATTTTGGTGTTTTGACTAATTTCTTTCTTATTCCATATAACTTTATTCAGTTGACCCGTCTACCATACTAGCTTTGTTTATTCCGATGCCTATTTCGATATTTAAATTGCCATCTTCTCCAAAATTAGTGCTTGAATAGGCTAAATGTTTTATTTGCTCTATAGGTTTTCCATTCAGCATGCAATTGATAATGTCCGCCTACTATTTTTATTGTCTCTCTCTCTCTCTCTCTCTCTCTCTTGATCACTGAACTTTGTGCCTTTCTTCACTTTACCCCAGTGAACGAATTTTTTTTTTGACCAAATCTGTGAACACGATGGGAAGGAGAAGGTAATTTGAAGAAAGAGAACCTTCTTATAGTCGACACTCTGGTAAACATGAATTTGAGACAGATTTCATCATTAAGAAAAAGTTGTGGTAATTTTCGATTGAATCTGAAGCTGTTAATGAAAGAACAAGCAAGCTAAGAATATAAGCAAAATTTTTCGAGATAACATTTATTAATTTACATACTCCTACAGAAACGGCAGAAGAGAAAATAAAAGATAAATTCTATGAAAAAGTAGTCATCGGAAAAAACAAACACTAATCTTCAGAAAAATTCCACGACCGGATGTAATCATTTTATTAGGAGATTTCAGTGCAAAAATTGGAAAATTTATAAAAATTTAATTGGAAACCAAAGCCATCATGAACAGACAAATAATAATGACAAAGACTGTTTATTTTCCCGCATCCAGAAATTTAATAATATGCAACATAATATTTATGAAGACGAATATGCACCAAAAATTTGGAAATTTCCAGATATATACGTTCAGTCAAGTAGACCATCTAGGAGTTTCAAATAGATAATCTCTAGGAGTTTCAGGCTCCCCAACGGAGCCTGAAACCCCAGAGGTTATGGCCGAGGATGGTGAAGAGAAGGGAAATGAAATACTTCCCATGGAACTACAAGCGACAGCAGCATCTGATCCATAGCGGCCGGCTGCAAACGGCGTCTGTTCCCCATGTTATGGGCGGCTGAATGAACCTTTAAAGTTGGTCAGATCAGTGTCGATGCGCTGACTGTAAAAGCAAAACATGATTGAAATCCAGTGCAGTATGGAAGTGCAAAGGAAAATTATAAAATTGCTCGTAAGCGCCAGGATAAACAATGTCTGCCTACCCAACTAAGCGATCGAGGTTGGGTAGACAAGTTAGCTACCAAAAGAAGTGCAATAAAATTAAAATCAGCAAGAGACAAGCTACCAGTAGAAACATGGAATGTCTGCACTTCATGGTTTCCTGGAGAGCTAGACTTACTTTGAAAGGGGATGAATCGATACCAGTGTAACATCCTTGGATTAGTGGAGATGCACTGGATTGGTCGGTGCATCTCCACTCAGATCTAGCAATCGTATAAAACATTAGCACAAGTTGGATTTCTTCAATAAGAAGAGAAGCCTTATAAGAATACAAACTAATAAACGACAGGATAATAATTGTTAGATTTTCAGCAAGACCATTTAACATCACAGTATTTCAGGTCTATTCACTCACATCAGAAAGTACAGAAGAATAAATAACCTTGGAAGCAGTATACCAAAGAACAATATACTGATTATTGGAGGACAATGGAAATGCGAAGATTCAAAAGGACAGTGAGGGACAGGAAAGAATGGTGGGCAAATATGGATATAAAAAAGCAATGGAAGAGGATAAAGAATGCTTGAAATGCTTGCCTTAAAACAGGGGGAACTTCAACGCATGGCCCGTTGGCCACCAGTGGCCCGCGGAGCTCTTTGCTGTGGCCCGCCGAGTACTAGTACTAACGTCGCAGGTAGATGGTTGAAGCAGTAGTTCATTCCAGCGCTGTCTAGTGCCTTTCAGATACATCACGAGGGTTCTCGATACTTCGTTCTTTTCATATAAACACAAGAGGATTTCATTCACAGTCAGTCAATCAGTCGTGAACAGTGTGTTATTCGTGTATAAGTGCACGTAATTTCGTCGTGTCAGCCATCATAGCCTATTGTCGTTTTATATTGCCACACTTTTTTCATTAGTATGAGACATATTTAGTGGATAATAACCGTTATACGGTCATTTTTGGATCAATTTTGGGGTTCACCTTCCATTACTATGGCGTCTACGAGTAAAAAGTGTAAATCAAATGATTCTTGGCGGGTTTTTAATGAAAAGTTGACCAATTTGTACTTTTTTGTGTCGATCGACGATAAGCCAGTGTGTTTAATTTGTCGTGAGTCAGTGTCAGTATCAAAAGGGTACAATATAAATCGACACTAAGAGACAAAGCATGCGACCAGTTTCAATCACCTTCAATGGCAGCTTTTGTGTGGACAAAGCGAACCGTCTCCAGATTAATTTAAAATGCCAGCAGAGTACGTTTAAAAGGCAGATGGAAGGGAGCGAAGCGTGCGTCAAAGTAAGTTATGTAGTAGCTGAAAATATTGCTAAAAAATCAAAATCCTTCCTATCGGCGAGTTTGTGAAAGAGTGTTTCATCGCTGTTGAGGAAATTAAAAACCGAGTTTGTTTGGGGTAACTGTAGCACGACGTGTCGAAGAACTTGCCAGTGACATTGAAGGAACTTTAAAAAAGGTCATCCGATTCGTCATATTCACTTGCTTTAGATGACAGAGCACGGCTACGCTAACTACTCTCCAACCAAAAGGCTGCGGGTCCGAATCCCGCGGTGGGCACGGATGTTTGTCATTGTCTGTGGAAATATTAGTGGTGGTGGTGGTCAGCGGTATATGGCATTGGTGTGGTTGCGGTCAGTTAATGGAATGAGTGGTGGAGAGAGTGTTGTAAATCAGGTGCCTTCCCTCGATGAGTCTTTGGACTCCTGGAGGTGGCAAATAATAATAATAATAGTAATATGTGAAGGATACAGCACAACTGGCAATCCTTGCCCGTAGCATTGATCAACAATTCACTGTGACAGAAGAACTGCTAGCGCTCGTACCTATGAAGGGAACGACGAAAGGCACTATTCTTGAAGCCGCGAAGAAAATGCTGGAGCGTTTTCTTGGCGACGTTTTCATAGTGCCCCTACTATGGTGGGAAAGAACGAAGGATTTTTTGGGCTGCTAAGGAAATAACCGGAACTAGAAGAAATAGATTTCGTCCATTACCACTGTTTAATCCATCAGGAGAATTTGTGCGCGAAAACTATTGAATTTGAGAATGTCATGAAAGTTATTGTGACTGTCGTCAACATTATTATGGCAAGAGGATTGAATCATGTCAATTCCAAGATTTTTTGACCCAAGAATGCGAAGTGGACCACGATGATGTGGTTTATTATAGTGATGTGCGTTGGTTGAGCAGAGTGAAGGTTCTTAAAAGAGTCTTTGACTTAAGGAGCGAAATAAAGCTGTTCATGCAAACCAAGGGGAATCTGATTGCGGAATTTAACGATCCGAAGTGGATGACAGACTTTGCCTTTGTGACCGACATCTCGTTGTATATGAATGACCTAAATACGCGGCTAAAATCCAAAGATCAACTGTTGCACACTCTGTTTGATCGCATCAAAGCTTTTGTGGCGAAGCTCAAACTTTCGGAGGCACAACTCGCAAAAAAAGACAGCTCATTTTCAGCTTTTCGCTGAATCCAACTGTTCGTCTCTTGATGAATACGCTACAAAATTAGCCGTGTTGCGAAGTGAGTTCGAATAGAGGTTTAGTGATTTTCGTAACCAACAGTCTTCTTTAGATTTATTTTCAATGCGATTCAGTGTCAATGCTGCCAAAATGCCAGGCTCAATACAAATGGAGCTGCTTGAACTCCAAAACAACTCTTTTTTGAGAGAAAAATTATTCAATGTGCCCTTGCTTACATTTTAAAGAGACTACATTTTTTTCTGAGGACGCATTCCCTAATGTTCGCCGGTATTCTTTGAAGATGTGCTTTGTTAGGAAGCACATACTTATATGAGCAGTTCTTCTACAGAATGAAGCATGTGAAGTCCAAGACAAGCACTCAGATTACGGACCAACATCTCGAGAATACTCTGCGCATGGCGACTTCCAACATTGATATCAACATTGACAAGCTGGTCAAAGAAAAGCATTGCCAAGTTTCCCATTGACATTATAAAAAATGAATGTTTTCTTCATTTAAATTATCGTTTATCAAATATTAATTGTATTTACTTATCATGAACCCGACTCCTAAGTACGCTCTTAAAGCTGAGACTTTGTTTATTTTTTATTTTTACAGGATTTTATGTAAAGTATCAAATGCACAGCGTTCCTTGTGAATCTGGAAAGAATCTTACAATTCTAAATACCGCAGTATAGCTTAGTGGCTCGCTGGCTTCATTGAAATTTTTAATGCGGCCCGCACTATCTGAAGGTTGAAGATTCCTCCCTTAAAGCTTGACATTATGATTTGCAACTCACATTTCCAGCAAAAGGACTACAGGAAGTGAATATCACAGTTACCAGATATAAGAAATAAGAACGGGATAGACATGATACTGATAATACAATAGATGTGCCACATCAGTTTAGCAGTAGCGAACGTTTCAAGGAGCAGACACGGAATCCGATCGAAGCTTAGTGATTACAATATTAAATTGAAACTCAAGCGATAAGTAAAAACACAGTTTCAGAATCATAGATGTGAAACCACCGAGTGAGGAGATTACAGGGAAAGTTTATAGGCAAATGCTCCAGGAAGAACTGAAATACATTTTGGAAAAGGACTGGAGGATAGAAACAACAAAGCGGTGCCTGCAATCAAGAAAGAAATGGAACAGATAGTCCCAGAGACAGAAAAGTCAAAGAGGTGGAACTCACAGGAGACATTAAAGATAATTCAAGAAAAAAGACCTTTAAAAATTAGAGGAGAGAGAGAGAGAGAGAGAGAGAGAGAGATCTGTGTAAATGGAATAACAGTATAGAGTAAAATGCAATGATGAAGTAAAGAAGGCAGTTAGGAGAGACAAATCAAAATTTTAAATACTCATTATGCGAGCATTTAAAAACAATCCAGCTCGCTTGATGAGTCTACTTTACCAGGAAATGAAGTCCTACTATCACATTCTCGTATGTAGGATATATAAAAGAGGAAAAAATTTGCCAAGAATCATTATTTGCTAAAAATTTGCCAACACACTGAAGGAGAACTTATATTTCATGCATTGGAAGAGTTTTTTTAAAAGAAAAAGAAATCCCTCTGAATAATTTCTTGTCAGTTACTATCGATGGTGCTCCAGCGATGGTAGGGCGCTATCGCGGTTTTTTTGCATATTTGAATGAGGCGGTGCCAAATGTATTCACTGTACACTGTGTGATTCATCGTGAACATTTAGTTGCCAAATACCTGAATGATGGCCCACACAGGTCATTACATTATGTAATTACAGCAGTCAACAAAATTAAAAGTCATTCATTAAATGACAGATTTTTTGGACAACTTTGTATTGAAAACGATGAAGACTTCAAACGCCTGCTGCTCCATACAGAAGTTCGTTGGCTATCAAAGGGTACCTGTTTGAATCGATTTTATAAACTCTTTGACTCAGTGCTACAGTTTTTAGAAAACATAGATGATTCTTTAATAGTCGACTTGATTAATTTCTAAAGTGGCATAGCTTATATGACCGACTTGTTTAACATATTTAATGAAACAAATCACAGTTCCAAGGAGATGAAGTGAATTTAATAAAAATAAAAGCTGTTATTTCTGCGAATGTGATGAAGACGTGTTCAGCTATTATCAGCACGTGGAGGCTCTCCATTGTGATGTCAACCAACGATTTAAAGATATTCTTGAAATGAAAATACCCGATTAGGTTTTGTACCCGCTTTCAGGTACAAACACAGAAGAATCTCTACGATTACAAGAACTGATAGAAGTAACAACAAATGAGGAATTGAAATCAACGTTCAAAAACTGATACCAACAGTAGTTCTGGTTGCAATAGCAGATGCCGACACTTTATCCAGGATTGTGGACTCTAGTAAAAATGTGTTTAGTAGCATTTACATCATCACATCTAGTGGAACGTGGGGTCAGTGGGATGGCAAATCTTTTAACTAAAAAAGGAAACCGACCGCAAACAGCTGATCGCGGTGATTTAAGAATGCTGCTGCAAATACTAATACATTGGTAGCAGCACACCAGGCTCATCCTCCTCATTAGGATTGTTTTCAAAATTACTGATCGTTATTTACTATTTTATGTGAGGTTTTTACATATGTGCAATTTATGCTTGTTTTTTTAATTTTAATAGTGTTATTAAATTTTCAGCTCCAACTTGTCCTATGTTTACGTGCACTTTATGTTTCGTTCGTTGATTTCAATAAATAGTTTTAAAATTGCAGTTACAATGTCTCTTATTTTCAAACTTCAAAAATCCTACTAGATGCATAATAAAACGATAATTTGTTTCTGTCGCTGTTCCTCTTAAAACTCGACAAATTCTGATCTGATTTTCATACAGTTTTCTTTTATATGTATCACGTACAGCTGGTCAGATCTTGAAAGTAGTTTCCGGGGGGGGGGGGTTGCTGAATAATTTTTTTGGAAAAGGGACGGTAAACCAAATAAGTTTGGGAACGACTGCTTTAGATAAAGTCTTTGTTCTATGATCATCGGATTTTTCAATAAATGTCAGAGTTAACGTACTATAAAGACGTTATGAGTAGTGATAAACTCTCTTCCTCAATTCTCAGTATAATGTCGATGTTAGATATAGTTAATAATAAAGCAATATTCAAAGAACAATTCCTATTATTATTATTATTATTATTATTATTATTATTATTATTATTATTATTATTATTATTATTATCAGTAGACCTCCATGGAGTCAAAAGACTTGTTGCCGGATGTCCCACACTCATATTCACAGCTCATCATACCTTGCCTTAAATGCATTCACTGTCCCTGCATTTACCACACTCTCAAGCAATGCATTCCAATCATCCACCACTTTCCATGCAAAAAATCTATTCCTCACTGCCTTGCTCACACCCACCGAATACAGCTTCCAGGAGTGGCCTCTCTTTCTCCCCCGTCTCCGTATATTCTATGAAAATCTCATCCTTAATCTGATTATTACCCCTTACCAACTTATATGTCTCGATTATGTCTCTCCACTTCTTTCTGTCCACTAGACTCTGTAATTTTCATTCTCTGAATCTCTCCTCATATTCCACGTTCGAGAGACCAGTAACAAACTTATTCAATCGTTTCTGAAACATCTCCAACATTTTATCATGATTTTGAAAACCAGTTGACCAAATATGTGTGCAGTAATCCATATGCGGTGATCAAAAGCTTGTACAATGGAATCAAAACATCCTTACTTCTGCACGTTAGTGTCTTCGCATCATTCCCATAATCCTCTGTGTTATTCTTACAATTTTAGCAAAATGTCCACGAAATTTTAAGTCCCTATTTACCATCATCAGATCTTTCATCTCCTCCACATCCTCTAAAATATCGCCACCAATTCTATATTCTGCATCCCATCTTTGCTCCACAAATTTTAAACCGTTATACTTTCCAACATTAAACTGAATCCCTCATGCACTCTCCCATTCAGACAATCTATTTAGGTCCTCTTGCAAAACTACAGCATCTACCGTATTTCTCATAGCACTCCCCAACTTGCACAATCTCAAAATTACTCTATATCACCATCTAATCCCTTTCCAAGTCACTTACATGCAAATTAAATAACAATGGTCCCAAAATACACCCTTTAGGCACAACACTAGTGCCTTCACTCTTCTGGGATATCACTCTCTCCTTACATAACCTGCTGATATTTATTAACAGATACCAAACAAACTACTACAAAACTACCGAACTATTAGTTTTTCATATGGCAATGTATTGAAAGCCTTTGCAAAATCTAAATATACTACTGTATACGCATCCTTTTTGTCCGATTTATTTGTCACCTTGTTATGATAAATAAGCAGATTACTAAAAGACGGTTTTTCTTTAGTAATCTGCTTATTTATTATAAATAGAAAATTTATAATGGAAACTTATGTTTTCCATTAAAGGGAATTCTAAAGCTCTCAATCCAATTCTGAATCCTTGTCCTTACTAGCTTCTCCACCACCAGACAAATCTGGAAAAGAATATAAAAGACTAACGAGTAGCAGAGGCATTAACATCCAAAGTTGCAAAGGTTTTCGGTACCAATAAAGGATCTATATCAGAACTGCGAGGCCTACACTTTAATTCTTAATTCTCAGAAATGAGTAAAGTTCAAAATGTCAGCAAGTATTATTATATTGGACTTGTTTTTCCTTCCAGAAATTCGGGATTTTCATCATGCAGAACAGGTCAGAGGAACAAGCAGTTTACAAACATAATACACCAACCTCATAGACTTTTACTGGTTTGGAAGTAATTCCAAAACCACCAATCAATGCTGATATTTATTCAAAGTAAACTTATTCTACTAGGTGAATTGTATGGGGCAAAAATTCTTCAATGTTTTTTATTTCCAGAAAGAGTGGGTGGAGTTTCTTTAGCTCTATCCTTCTAAAGATTGAAAGCCAGTCTTCAAGCCTTCATTGATAGTCAGCTTAATCTATTAGTGAACCAAAGATTTTAGGAGGGAAAGTATGGTAAACAACTGCCACTGTCTCTTGGCTCAAAACCGTGACACTCGTATTATTATTTTATGGTGCATTTTTTTGAGATGTTATTTAAAAGCCCAAGTTTCTGTGAGAGGATAATCCCTACTTGTTGGCACAAGAGATTACTCTTGCGGAATCTCAAAAGAATCGGCGAGTTCATTAAACCTGTAACAGGGTACAATTGGTGGTCAAGCATTATGCAACCATATAGGAACAACTTAAAAAAATACAACGTTTTTATGTATCGATTATGTGAGGCAATTTGTACCTGTAATTTCCAGTTTGTTTAGATAATTCAATGTTTATTAGTATTCTTTTCCTTTATAAATACCTGAAGAAGGCTGCTATATGCCGAAACTAGTAGTATTTATCATTAAAATCTTTATATGTTATCTCGGTTTTTAGTCATTAAATCTATATTTTTTTCAAATGTACAACAACCGAGTAAAAGCTGATCACCACATATATATATATTTCTTCAATGTCTTTTATTTCCAGAAAGAGTGGGTGGAGTTTCTTTAGCTCTATCCTTCTGAAGATTGAAAGAATAGATTGAAAAAAAAAAATATATATATATATATATCAAAAAATCAGCTAACGCCTTTTTATTCCCGTATACGGGGAGTAGGAATATATATATATATATATATATATATATATTTTTTTTTTTGATTAATTACTATCGTTTGTCTGGCGAGGAACTTAGATGCTCATTAATATTTTTTGAACTGCACACAGAACCCTAGATTCTGGTAGCTAGTCTGATTTTCTTAATGCCAATATACCATATATATATATATATATATATATATATATATATATATATATAGAATTTTTTTTTTTTTGTTATTGTTTTGTTTTGTTCCAACCGGGGGAGGATCTTCAGAAAAGTTAAACTTTAATCATCAGTCTAAACAAGGATTAGTGTTTGATAATTTATGTTTTTTGTTCCAACCAGCAGCTCCTCAAGTCACTTTAATCATCAGTCAGTCCAGCTACTTTGCATTTCTCGATTGCCTCCGCACTTTGCAATTGTACTATATTAGTCTATGACTGTATAGTTGCATAGCTGTTCAATTCTCTTGGGATTCACCGGTTTAAATCCCCCTCGAATAACGGGTATAGCGCTATGGTGTAGATATATGAATGGATTTGAACATCTAGGGTAGAATGATGACTACTGCCATTTCTTTCATTCAGTTTCTCTGGATGTGTTTATAACTTGCTAGTTATAAACACATTTGCTCATCTTTAATCCAATATGGCCAAAACTTTTAAGCTAACTTTTTTATTTTATTTTAATACGACGCATTTCGATTGTTGTTGTTTATTGTGCCATTTAATAATAAAGAAACGACTTAATTAACAGTAGTAATACTTAATAGATATCGAATATAGAATTTATTTTATTATAGGTGTCAGCAGTAATACTGAGAATTGTTGGCGTGTTGCTATTGGGTTGTTTATAATGAAAATCCAGACGTGGCTGAAACTCATATGAATCATGGCGGCACCCGGCGTCAAACAAGATGCCAAAGTTTCTACCAAAAATCCTCTGTTTCAAGCCATTGGTTGGCAGAGTTTATTGAGATTTACAATTTTAAGTCTTGCGTGGTTGGCAGGTTTCAGTTCTAGGTTGTTTGCTGTTATACGTTTTGAAAGTATTATACACGAGTTCGATCCCTGGTAAGTTTTCGTGGTCGTTGAGGAAGTAATTGCTCCCTTTTATTTGTAGTACGTTCATAGTGGATGTAATGGTCAGATTTGAAGTTGGTGTCATTTTTTATATATATATTTTTCGATGTTGGCAACATAAATGCCGTCAAAGAGTGGTGAGCGTTTTCTATACCCTTGTAATTTTCCTTTACAGAGCCGATCATTACTGAAGTTTATGGAAACAAACAACCGATCATTACTGAAGTTTATGGAAATAAATACTCATAAACGAAAAAAAAAAAAATGCATTTCTGGAAATTCAAAGAGAGCTTTGATCAGATGCCTTGTACGTTAAAAGTTTCACCTATATCTTTGGTGTTAATCCTCTCTTCCACATTCATGGAAGATATGTAAAATATGAACAGGTAATGTAAATTCGTTAGGTAGCATGCAGAGTTCATGTTATGGAATAGCATGTCTGATAGACCTAAATTTGAACAGTAGCTTATATAGAAAATACTATCAGAAAAAAGGAAATATTTTATTAGCATATCCCACATGGTAATGCTTTGAGTTCATGACTATCAAGCAGGAAGCTGAAAGCACTTATGAATTCAGAATAGCTGTTTCTGCCATTGCTTTTGTTTCCCTTCTATGTCATAGCAGCATTATTTGCCTTTATACTGCAGTCAGAATAATGGCATGCTCTGATTAGCTTGCAAAGACCAGAGTTTGAATCCTGTGCAGGATGCAAGGAACATTTATAAGAGCTTTTTACTGAAGATTACCTTAGCCGATCACATACTGAAATGGTAGGGTATTTTCTTTTCCTAAAAACTTTGATTCTTTTTTCATCCCTGCTGCGTAGAAAATATTGGCCCAAAACACATGCAATTGACAGACAAGATGCACTTGCTTTGTGGCCTTAGCTGCATTATCATATGTAGCGTTCCTTTTTTTTTATCGTAAGAATTTTTTTTTTTTTGACATAAACAAATGACACATACAAACACTTATCTTAATATGATTTGAACCCATAGCATGTTAGAAAAGAGACAGTATCCACTGAGCCAGTCCATGATGGTAGGAAAGTGACAGAAGCAGAAGAAATAGTTCAGTTACTAAGTGATCACTTTGCAAGAGTATATCATCCACGTGGTGACTTTGCAGTTACTGAGGTAATAGAGACGGATGTGAACATTGAGGTAGATGAACTGGGGATACTCAGTATATTAAATATATCAACGTGAATACAGCAGTGAGCCTGAACGGTATATCAGCTCATGTGATGACATACATGTTCAGCACATGAGTTGAACGTGCAAGTGAACTGGCAATGCCTCTGATGAAGTTGTTTAATCTGAGTCTCAGCTCTGGGGTGGTTGAAAGAGAGGAAAGAAGGTGAGATAGTTCCATTACTTAAAGGTGACTCCAAGACAGAAGTAACAAATTACGGACAGCTTAGTATCTCTGGAGTGGTGATTTAAGTATTCGAAAAGTTGGTTAAAAGTAAAATTCAGGAATGGGTGGAAAGGAATATGAGATACTCTATAGACAGTAGCATGGCTTTATTAAAGGGAAGTCCTGCTTCAGTAATTTATTCACATTTTATAGTAAGATGGCATTGGAATTGGATAAAGGAAATGACTACACTATGATGCTGCTGGACTTTGCAAAGGCATTTTACAGAATACTATTGTACATGGAAAATTATTGCATAAGTTGGAGCAAATGAGAATGGATATGAGGTTGGTGCCATTGATAGGGGAGTGGCTGAAGTGCAATCAAGGTGAATGAGGGTGACTAATGGAGTGCCCCAAGACACTGTACTAGGACTACTATTTAATTTGCTGATGACACAAAACTAGGGAGGGCAATAGTTGATAAAGATGATATAAATATCTTGCAGGATGATTTAAATAAATTGGTAGTGTGGGTGAAGGATGTAGATTTAAAAAAAAAAAAAAAAAAAAAAAAATAAGCTAACGCCTTTTTATTCCTGTATAGGGAGTAGGTGAGGCCATTTGCCCTATCTAACTTTTGGAGACTGAGTGGGCAGTTCAATCTCCACTGGCAGCCAATCAGAGATAGGCCCAAGGCTATCACTAATTAAGCGGCACGCAGTGAAGAGAGATGGCTCAACAAGTGCCGCCATCTCGTGGTCCCTAACACAATATATTTAATGTCTGAAATAATGTTGGTTCTACGGTCGATTTTCTTGAGTTTATGGGACGAAAAACCCGAGTTTCCGGGAGAAAAAACCCGTTTGCTCGTGCCAGAGATCGACCAACTCGGGAACCGGTCGAAAAAAGCTTAGAAAAATTTCCTCTAGTAGACGACTAGATTCAAAACAAAGTCTTCCTTCATGCGGTCAAGCACCGTGGTGTGAAAATGCCACATCCACTGAGCTACACAGGCTCCCGATGTCAATTTAATAATGTAAAATGTAAGGCAATGCACTTTTGGATAAAAACTATTACATACTTTGTGTCATATTGATGGAACTAGATTACAGGAAATTGATGAGGCTAGGGATCTGGGGGTGATGGCTGAGAGAGCGATTTGAAGTTCGGAGGACATATTGCAATAGTTGGCAAAATAGTTCAGAGGACTACTTGGATGTTGAACACATTAACGAGTGAAGATGGAAGTTTTTATCCCTCTCTATAAGGTTATGATTCAGCTAAATGTTGACTACTGTGCACAGATTTGGTCACCAGTGTTTCTATGGAACTGAGAGGCAGTAGAGAGGATTCAGAGATGCGTGACCAACAGGGCTGTGGAATATTCCCTGTGAGGATAAATTGAAAGTTTGTGGGTTGCAGAATTTAGCTGACAGATGGAGGAGAGAGGATATGATAGAAACTTCTAAAGGGATTCTATAAGATTGACACAAAAGAAATTTTTCAATACATGGGGAGTAGGGAAAAAACAGGGGGTCACACTTGGACGTTGTCTAAGAGTGTGGTTAGTGATGGTGTGCAGATTAGGTTCTTTACTTGGATTAGGCACTCACAACTACCCCTGTGAATTGTAGGTAGTTGCGAGTACCCCAACAGTGAATAGTTTTAAGGAGATGTATGATGAGTATTATGTTAATGGATAGAGTGGGGTTTCTGCGATGATTCTTTTGACTCCATGCAGTACCCATATAAATAATAATAATCAGGCCAGCCTGAAAGTGATTTTGTGGATTTTGCAAAACATTTTGAAAACATTGAAGTATATAAATGTTAAGAGTATTCAGTATCATGTTTTATGTACATTTTAAGTTATAGATTCATGCTTATATTTTTATAGAAATAATAGTAAGAATGCAGTTTGCTAGGAAAAAAAAAGCTACTCAACTTCTAAACATAATTTATACATGTCATCACTACTGTTAGCAGCTTGTTGCATTGTTTCTGATATGACAGAAAAATGCTATGTGATGAAAATGAATCCCAGTGTTTTTTATATTCCCAACCACACAAGATTTTATGTAAATATGATAGTATGTTCATACATACAGTGGGTGCACTGAGGATTTTTTATTCATTTTATTACTTTGTTTTTATTTATATTTTGCATAGTTCAGAAATTATGCTCGAGAGATCACACACACTTTTTCAAACCTCTTCAGGCATCCAGTAAGCAGAACAGTGCAATCTTGCACTGATGAAATTCATCTTCCCTAAGCAATCAAAAACATCCATGCATGTGAAATGATTTGATCCACAGCCTATTCATTGCAGAGCAGATATACTGTTATAACAGATAAGCTGTTATACTCATACCACCTCCAGGCACAACCTGATGAAGTAAGGCAGTGTGTGTGTGTGTGTGTGTATGTATATATATATATATATATATATATTTATTTGCTAACTGATGAGTAAGCCTTGCAATGTGCTAACAGTAGGTTAGTCCCATGTATTATCTTGTGGCCAGTCTGTGGAAGCCACTTTCCTACTGTATCCTTGAATAGAGAAGTGCTTTTTTAAATAACGAAACCTGTGGTGCGTTCATAATTAGAAGAAACACACATATAAACCACAGTGAAAATTATTTAATTGTAAATATTTCATCCTAAGTATCTTAGGACATCATCAGTAGAGTATTTAAACAAAAATTAGGAATAACATACAGTTAGGGCGCATGATTACAATAGAATCTCATGAAAACGTGCATAACGTGTTAAAGTAGTACAAAAAAAAAAAAAAAAAACGTTAATTATTTAACACAGTTTTGTATGATAATTTCCCATACTTTAGGAATAGTAAGAACGTCGTTGCGGTTTAGGTTTGGTCTGTGTAGTAGGGCTTCAGAACTTTCTTTGTATAAACGTTCATGTTTAAATATAGATCTATGTAAAAGTTTAGCCTTTTCCCAATGGATCCTATGGTTTGGATTTTCAATTCTGTGTTGAGAGAGGCCAGATTTCTGCGGTTTAAGAAGACGAATGTGGTCTTGATGTTCCGAGATGCGTTTCTGAAGAGACCTACCTGTCTGTCCAAAGTAAGATAATTTGCATGAGCATGGAATCTCATAAACACCAGGTAACATCAAGGGTGAGAATTTGTCCTTAGGAGAAGGTAATAAGTTGTAAATTTGGTTGATAGGTTTGTAAGTAGTGGCAAAATTGTATTTCTTCATAATTTTAGAAAGACGTTCTGAGATGCCTTTAACATAAGGTATGGGAATCCTATGCACTTCTTCCTGTCTGGTTTGATGTATGCAGAAGTGACTGATGATTTTTTGAGTTGTTTTGGGATTATATCCATTTAGGATGGCTGTATTTTTGATAACTTCTAATTCCTGGTTTAAAGACTCTTCAGAGGAGCAGAATTTGTGTGCTCTGGAAACTAGTGATTTAATAATGCCAGATTTCTGAGATGGATGATGAGCAGAAGAATTGTGAATGTAGCGACCTGAGAATGTAGGCTTGCGAAAGACGGAAGTGGCGATGGAACCATCTTCTTTTCTTTTGATGTGTAAATCCAAAAAAGAGAGACCCTGTGGAGATTCTTTTTCTAACATAAAGTTGATGCGATGATGATAAGATATTTAGGATGAAATATTTACAATTAAATAATTTTCACTGTGGTTTATACGTGTGTTTCTTCTAATTAGAGAAGTGCTTGTTCCCTAGTTCAGTAATTACAATGTGGAGAGCATACCTACTAAGGCCACCCTGCACTGCATGTGAGAAGAAATGGAGAGAGCAGAAACCAGAGACCATACTCTAGAGATGAAACATATCAATAATCATTTCATGTCTCCTATAAAGGACAGTGATGGTTCACTGGCATCGAGTCATCTATCATCTAGAGGCCTAGTTTGTGTTTCCTCCAGCCAGGGAAGGTATGCTTTTAAGATGGAAGTACTTGCCTTGCAAAAGCTCCTTTTGTAAAAACAGCCATGCCACAGGAAGGCGGAATTGACTTGGCTGTGAGAGGCTATATATTGCACATCATCTGCCCATTAATGTCCCATAGCTTTATGCTATTTGGTCCACTTTTGCAATATACCTTTTGAACTTCAAATATTTATGTCATCATTCTATATGCCTAGTTTCATCTTATGTGCAGTATAGTCCCATCAGAATAAGCCTGTAATTTTCAGCCCAAACAACATGACCATGCATTTGCTTAATTATACTGGTAAAATTATCCTTTTTATCATTTTTACTTTTGCATTCTTCAATTTAGCATCATTAGAAACAACTGAATATTTCCTCTTAACTCATTCCCACTATCTTTGATGTACAAAATAAATGACAGGCAGCCCAAGCAGAAAATATTTTTGGACTGTATATGTAAATTATTGGGTGGTGGAAATATTGCAGTCTACTGTATGGTTAGTAGTTGAGGTATGGTATGCCAGACCATATAATAGACTGAGATATTTCCAATGGTGAGTTATAAGGGGCTCGCCCGAGCCCTTTAAATTTTTCTCAAATTTCCGAGTCCCTTGTTCTTATTGTTTACTTTTTTTTTTTTTGAAACAATAATAAAAAAATAAAGTTTCTGAAATATATTAAGCAATTTTATTAAATATGATTTCTTTTAAATAAAATTTTATTAAATTTGTGATTTTATTAAATAAAATATTATAGTTACTGTTACTACCATTTTACAAATAAGAATTCACTTTGGTAATCACATATAAATAAATAGGACTATAAAATAATGCCCCTTGATTGGTACCGTTGATTATCACTTGAAGTATAAAAACAAAAGAGGTATTTCAATATTGTGTTTAGATAATATTTATTATTTATAAATTATTTGTCATAAAACCTTCTATCGCAAACAAAACAAATTTATTTTGTTTATAAAAAATTGCAGACTATTGCATATGTGCGATTATAAAAGATTTATTCTTATTATATTTTGATAGTTAAAAAATGTTTTTCTTTT
Source organism: Typopeltis vanoorti (assembly GCF_054136105.1). Lineage (NCBI taxonomy): Eukaryota > Metazoa > Arthropoda > Arachnida > Uropygi > Thelyphonidae > Typopeltis > Typopeltis vanoorti. The sequence continues at coordinate 22,044,088 of NC_143571.1, forward strand.
GTAACATAAATTAACACAGATGATTGTGTGCAAATATTTCATGTTTAGATCATGAAATATTTGTTTAATAATGATAGCCGATTGATTGTCCCCTTATACTTTCTGATTGGCATTTGTACACAAGCTGTATTAATAAGTTTTTTTTTTTTTTTTTTTTTTTTTGCTGGACGATGCGAGCCCTTTGTTAAAATTTCCATAGCTCACCACTGGATATTTCCATCATGTCATATTTAGAAGAGAACTTTTACTCCAGACTTTTAAAAGAACCAATTAAGTATCCATTTATATGGATCTCTCAACAGAAACCAAGGACTTACATTAAATGACATCCGGAAATCTCGTTAAATCTTTTACCATCTCAGATTTTAATTTTGCCAATGATAATCTGCAGTCTTTACCTGAGGACAGCTAATGCATGCCATGCAACTTTGCATTCTTGTTTACGATGAATTTATTTTCTTTTGTAACGATTTTTTTCAGCTGTTGGATAACTCCATTATCTATTTTTCTCTCTCTGCGTATGCTAATTATAAACTGAAGAAGCCACCAGTTTTTGTGTGAAACTAGTTGATATTAGTTTCAAATTAATGACTAATAAAAAAATCCTTGTTTATACTCAGTAGAAGGAAATTTTTCATAGGAAAAGTTAATAATAATGTAAATAATGTAAACATATTTAATGCTATCTCTATGCCCTTTGAAGTTATATTTCAAGAATTGATTATGAATATGATCCTCAAATTGTCCTCATCTCCCAGTTTTTCAGGAATTATATATTGACATACTAATTACATTTCATCATCCCACATACAGTAGCAAATTTTCGTTTGTTTTTTTTTTGTTCTAGTTTACAATGGTTTTGGTTTCTGTTTACTACTTTTGGTTTTAGTTCACTATTTTGGCACGTGTTTTAACTGTGTCTACGATGTTTATTAATAGTTGTGCATTTTAATAGTGTAAACAAGTTGACATTTGTAGTGTTTTATTCATTTTTTTTTTTTTTGCTACTGTACAAGAGGTTACAAAACCTAAACCAAAGTAATGCTGTGTATAAAGGAATCGGTGTTTCTTAAAGAGCTGATTTTCGAATAGACATATAATATGAATAGCAACAACTTGTGTTCTTATACATTTTTAAAAATGTAGTAGCGGTGGTGGCCAGTTCTGTGAAGCACTATTCATGAAGATATCTTAAAAAAAAAAAACCCTCCAGAAATGGCATCTATGAGAAAGTGAATGGAGAGGGTCCGCGAGAGTGAGTGGCGATAATCTATTAAATACATTCTCTTCCCCTCTTCTGTATAGTGTCATGCATTCTAAGGAGGATTTTGGCTGTTTGGAAGATGGAAATAGATAGGCCTATGTAATATGCCTGTAAAAATTGTGTTCTTGTGGCCTCTTTGCTGAAGGAAAACCTAACTTTTTGGGAAGAATGACCCTGCCACAGAATGGCTAACCTCTTTGCAAATGGGGAGGGGGGGACCCTTATGAAGGGTTTTTGAATCCTTAACAGGTTTGAAACCCAAGCCTTCTATGCTAGAGGGCACTATCAATACCAACTGAGCTAGTTTCTTGATGCACCATCCCAGATGTTATAAGCATTCTGAAATTGGACAGATTTGGGATGTGTATAGTATTTGGAGTTCTGAAGAAGCATGAGGTAATGTTTTCAGTGAAAGAGGAACAAGTTTTTTTTAGGCAGAGGAGGCTGTTGGTGTGATGTTTGTGCCATGGTAGTCTAGATGTGAAAGTTCGACCAAAAAAAGAACTGATCTTCACTAGAGATGGAAATATCAGAAGAAAGAAGTAGACTAAGATTTCCAAAACATAGTCAGTGGTATTTTGGTAGCATTGTAGTTCATTATTTTTGTTCTTTTAGAGATACTTGTCATATGGTTTTGTTTTCAATTCACACAAACAAGGAAATAAGTGAATAATTTATTCAAAGACACTAACCTGGCTGGCCGAGTGGTTAGTGTATCCACTCTCCAGCCAAGAGGCTTGAGAGCTCGAATCCCACCAAGGACATGGATGTTTGTGATCGTCTTTCACCTTCATATATTCATTCATCTACGCATACTCTCCAAAGATGGACTGGGTAACCATGAGAGAAGTAGACCCAACCCTCCCGCAATGGGAGAATCCTTCATCCTGTAGTGGATAAAAAAGACAGGTTGATCATCATAATTTATTCCAAGGCCAGATTTAAAACACTGAGCCACATGATGTTATGACACAACACAAAGGAAGGAACTTAAGGAGAGAATGCTAGATTTGATCATAGTGTCAGAAGGGTTCTCAATTAACGACTGCTTTGCCACTGATTAGTGACAGTCATGCTGTTCTGCCCTGGAAAGTAAAGCATATGTATGTTCCAATTAGGAAAGGTCACATGCTAACTACAAAGCTGGAAGTTATGTTAAACTTGAGAGAATACCATGTTTAGTTCTCTTGGTATCAGTTACTGAATATGAAGGAAATCAGCAACACAGGAAGCTTAGCAAAAGATGCTTAAATATTGCAGTATCTGAATGTGTTCCTAGAGTTTGAAGAACAAGTGGGATGGGAATGAATTGTGCAACCTTATAAACTTAGCAAGAGATCCATAATTATAGAAAGATCATGTGTTGTACTAATAGCAAAGTCAGAGTATTAAAAAAAAATGTATATTATTCAGGCTAAAGGCATAGAAGAATTTTATCTTTATGCAGCAAGTAGTAAAACAAAGAATGGATGTGGAAGAATAACTTTACTCAAATGCAGATGCATCAGAAACATGTTTATGCAACATGGCACACACAGTGCTGCCATTTCATTGGATGAAGAAATAAGTTACATGAAGTTCTAGAGTTTGCATAACCTGGATAAGAATTTGTCTGAATAGAGACAAACTCTCCCATGGGTCACCAATGGAGTAGACCCAAGATTTCAACATATAAGAAATGTTCATCTAAACTGGTTAGGCTCTTGACCTGGTTGTATAATCTGAATTTCAGCTCAGGACATCATCTCATAGGATGATGTCCTGAGCTGAAATAGAATGCATGTGTGATAGTGCAAAAATGGATGTGTAATTACTGACATCAATATCTTTGAAGTGATGAAGATTTTAGAAGTTGGTAACAAGAGATGTAAGAAGATTACTCTGTAAGGCGGCCATAATGCCAGATGCTCGCATCCCTTGGAAATATCAAGAGCTACCGTTTGCGTTTCTTCCAACTTTTCCATGGCCTTTGAGGTGGATGGAGTTAGCTAGGAGATCTGCTTATGGAATGAGAATGGTAGAATCAATATATTGGTGACCGCTAAGTAATTTCCATTAATTAAAATTAAGTAATTAAATAAAATTATTCACACTATAAGATGAACAAATTATGCATCAAATTTTTCATGTAAATATGGCCAGCCTGGTTGGTCTAGTTGTTTGCGCATCTGCAGCCAAAAGGCTGCGGGTTCGAATCTTGCTGTGGGCATAGATGTTGGTGATTGTCTCTGGAAATACTAGTGGCGGTGGTGGGCAGTAGATGGCGTGTAGTTGCAGTTGGTGGATTGAGTGGTGGAGACAGTGTCGTAGAGTAGGTACCTCCCTTGATGAGTCCTTGGACCCCCTGGAGGTGTCACACGTAATAATAATATTAATTTTTTTATTTAAAATTTTAATGTATTATCTATTTATATATGTTTATTAGATTAAAAAACAATTCTTAAAAAATTCATCAGATCATTAAAAAACTAACATATAATATATTAGTGAACAAAATAATTTTTATAAATTTCATTAATTTTTCTTTTAAATCTCTATTCATCTTCACTCTCAAAATTTTCTAAACTTGATTCTTCATCAGAAACAGTCATTGCCGTCTTGAAATAAGTCATCCTCCATACACCAGTGGAGAATTATTAATGCCACACTTTTGAAAAGATTTAATAATTTTGGGTATCATTTCATTCCATGAACTCTTTACCCATTCTCATACCTGCAAAATTGTGGCCTTCTTTCTCCTACCTGTAGATGTTTCCTTAAAATTTGGAGATTGCATCCATTTGACCCATTTTCCCTCATAAATCCTTTAAATGGTTTGTTTATTAATATATCTAAAGGTTGAAGCATGGAGGTGAGTCCTCCTGGGATTACAGCTATTTTTCTGTTCATTTTGCGAAGTTCATTCTTAACAGCTTTAGTTTTATGGCATCTGAACTGATCCCATGTTAACAAAGCAGGTTTTTGATGTAAACTGCTAGGATGTTTGGACCACACCTTCTTTATCCATAACTTCATCCCTTCCTCATCCATCCTTTTGGATGAATATGAATATAAACCTATGGGAAGGTTTTCTTTGGGCATTGTTTTTCTTTTAAAAATTAAAAAAGTTGGCAATTTTGTTCTATCCGCACAGCGTGACAAAACAATGCTATAGTGGGATTTTTCATAACCAGAAGTTTTAACAATAATTTTTTTACCTTTTGGAGTAGTCAATAGTCATGTTTGAGGGCATATCATCATAAAAAAAAAGTCAGAGGCACTTCTTCCATATTAACTATCTGACATTTATGATGAATCTGTGAAACTCAATAATTTTATTTTCAAATTTGTCTGGCATTTTTTGTGTTATTCTCGTTTTTGCACTCATGCATAAATAATTTTTCTTCATAAATCTAAAGCACCATGATGGTGACCCTGTAAAATCAATATTTCTTTCTGTTGCCAATAATTTTGGTCGTAGTAATAGTTTTGTAGATAAGCAGCAACCCGATCTTCTTTGATCCATTATCCAAGTTTTAATTCATTTTCAATTTCTGGCCATTTTGCCAGTTTTCTATAGAGATTGTGTTTTTTAGAATTTGCTTCTATTAATTGCTGCTCTTGTTCCCTCAAAGTTTGTACCATTTTCCTGTAGTTGGAGGCCCAAAGTGCCGCTCTGCTGCCATATTGCCATTCTGTTTTGTGTACTCAATCACACTACGCTTAAACACAATCCTATAGCTATGTCTGTTTCGTAGAATCTATAGATTATAAAAAAAGTAAATATAATAATGTATTAATTAATGTAATAATAAATAAATGTAATAGTTTAAATGCGCAACCGTTAATGGCTGTGCAACTATTCAAACTGATCGTGCATTATCAACAAGCGATGACGCTCCATAACTGTGCATACATTAAAAACGCATCATTGTATAAGAAGCATCCAATTTTCAGATAAATTTTAGATACAAAAAAAGCGTGTCCTATAAGGTGAAAAATATGGTAGTTTCCACGTAGTGAAACAGTTGGCTATTGACCTTTTTCATTATTTTTAAAATGTTGAAGTCAGCAATAGGGCATTAACTCGATGATTGACTTGACTTTTCTTATGGGAACAGGCTGGATAAAAGCCTGCTTCTAAGCTGTTGAATAGATGCAGGATGAGTATGACAGTACACGGTGAATGGTAGTTCTGGAGAATAAGCTTTTAGTATAATTAGAGGAATGCCACCAGACCAAGAGGCTTATTAGTATCAAGGCGATATAGTATTTTTCTGATGATCTTTCTGGCAAAAGATCAGAGGAAGCATACAGTGGATACTTCATAAAATAGTGAGGATATTTGTCTTCATTGTTCATAATAAGAATTGGATTAAAAAACAAATGCCAAGAAGTCTGTCTGCCTTGCTTTTAGATGTTACCATTGTACCATCAGGATGTTGAGAGAGGTAGAAACACGGAAGGGCAGAAGTTGTGGCTTGCAGCCTTGCTAGGAATCAGAAGGCCTGACCATTTCAACAGGAGACAAGTTTAGTGTATTTTGTCTGTACAAAGTCTGCTTTGGATTTTTTATTTTTTATTTATTTATTTTTAGTTATGGATGTAGTATAAGCTGAGCGAGAGGCTGGAGTTTTTGACTTAAGCCATTGGACATATGCTGAACCCCAGACATAGGGGATGGTGATGGCATTCCTGAAATCCTTCTGAGGACATGGATTAGGTGGAGGATTATTTTATTAATTCTATAATTATAGCCATTGGATAGGAATGTGTTGTGTGTATGGTTGATTTCTATTGAAAGAGGGATTCTGCTGGAACAAAGATTCTACGCTTTAATGATGTCATATTGTTGAAGGGCAGGTGGGAAAGTTTCTGAACGATTTTGCCTGTGTAAGTGGGATTTCTGTATACAGTAAAGGAGAGATTGCCATTCAGATTCCATGTAACCAAGGTGTCTAGGAAGGGTAGACTTGTTAGTTTCCTCTTCCATCGTAAACGGGATTCTTGGATGTTGGACTATGGAGGTGACGGAGGAATTGGCTTAATGTGTCTGGGCTTGAGGCCAAATAGATAACACATTTATTTATCTTGGCCAGATAGATGGTTTGAGGGGGGGGGGGAACTGAGTCTGTATGTTTTTCAAAATTTTCCATGTAAAAATTGGCAAGTGGGGGTGAGAAGAGAGGAACCCATAGCAGTTCTCTCTAAATATTTTTCTTCCATGAAACATCCAGAATTGATTACAGAGGAAAAGATCTACAATATCAAAAGGAAAAGCATTTTTAAAATGTTAAGGTTTAATTAAAGGAAATATTGTTAAATAGTGAGGTGCTCTCAAAGCTAGCCATTGCACCTGTATTATTTAAAGTTAAAGTTTCAGTGGAGGTTTTTAAATGGGTAGTTTCTTTATATAGGATGTGGTACAGTAAAATACTCCATTAAACTGCCAATGTGATGGTCCTCTGAGCACTTAAGCCTTAGCACATATAAGTACAGTATGTGATTGACTTTCAGAGATAAGTTAGTGGTAGAGGCAGTAAATGAAGGCAACAGTCAAGTAAGGAAATCTTGAGCCAAAGTGGATTGGATAAAGGGGATTCCAGGTCCAATAACCTTTGCATGGGATATCATCCCTGACAAATGCATAAGTCCTTCCTTTTTTTTATAAAAGGCATCATGCATGATTTAATGAGGAACATTGAAGTGAGAGGTTCTCATAGGATGAGAGCGAGGTTCAGCATTGAAGAACATATCGGATTTGGATGTCTGTAGGTGGTGGTGGTGCATGTTATTGCACTACTATCTACAGATAATGAGCTATTTCAACTATGGCAGCATTAACTGGAAGTAGGAAATACAGTATAAGGCGATCAAATTACTTAGGGACAACTATTTTATGCAGCATGTAGTTGAAGCAACATGTAGGACTCATGTTAGACTTATTAGTGTCTCTTACAGTGATAATAGCATACTCTCTCTCCAACCAACAGGTCACAGGTTCAAATCCCACTACAAACATGGATGTTTGTGATAGTCTTTTTAGATGGGAGATGAATTTTATCGCCTGGTGTGAGACCATTGCCCTGCTTTATTGGAGGCTTGAAGTGGCTTGAAAAAGTTCCATTTCCAGACTATGCAAAAATAAATTTTAAAAAAATTAAAAATATAATGGATAACATTTTTTTCCCATTTTTTTTAACCTCCCTGTGGTACAAAATGTACTGTAGGTTTATAATTAACCTTTTGTGTGCAGGAAACACAAAAAAAAATTAGGGAGTGATCATGTGGTTTAGACATTGAGTGTAGTAGATAGATTGCATGTATGGTCTGAGGCCTCTGCCTTACTATTGTATATCTGAAGTGACTGAAAAAGTCCCATGGAGTGATGTTTCCATGCTATGTAAAAGACCAAAAGGTTAAAAATCCTTAGCCCATTCATGATAACTTATTATAGGTTTGAAACTTTGTGGATGAGAAGAGACATGAAAAAATATAATTTGTCATTCATTGTTATAAAATGACACTGCTTTATTAAATTGTGATGTATTATTTTTGTTCACAATTCATTTCTAAGTTTTTAGAAATATCATTCACTATCAAAACAGGAAGTCTTGGTATCATGCTTCCACTTGGACCCCCCCCCCCAGGAAACATGCTGCATATTTAGTGGCCATCGTGGGAGATTAGGCCACCACCACCCCTCCACTACAATGCCTAGAAAGATGGAAAGAGCGGGAGGTTGTCTTCGTCCACAGTAGACTGAAAATGGCTGAAAAGAAGATCAAAACAATTTGCATGCAGATCTGTTTTTATTATTATTATTATTATTCAGGCCTCCATGGAGTCGAAAGACTCATCGTGGGAGGTCCTTCCTAAGAACATAAAGTCTGTCAAGACTCATCGAGGGGAGATCCCCCCTAAGAAACACAAAGTCTATCATACCACTCCTTAAACTCATTGACCGTTCTTGCTCTCACCACTCCATCAGGCAATGCATTCCACGGTTCAACCACCCTCCACTCAAAGAAACCACTCTTCACCCTCTTGCTCACGGTTTCCTTTCATAACTTCCAGGGATGGCCTCTTGTCATCACTCCTTCCCGCTGTTCAACCAAGCGAAAGAACTCCCCATTGTCAACCCTGTAACCACCTCTCAACAGTTTAAAGTCTCAATCATATCACCTCTCCTTCTTCTATTCACCAACTTCTGCAGTCCACATTCCCTCAGCCGATCCTCGTAACTATCCTTGTACAGTCTTGAAACCATCTTTGTCATCCGTCTTTGTATCCTTTCCACAGTTAATTTATCCCCTTCAAATCCTGGAGGCCAAATCTGAGAACAATAGTCCAAGTGTGGTCTGATTAGAGACTTATACAATGGAATGATAACCCTCTTATCTCTGCAGGTCAGTGTCCTCATAATTGCAGCAATCTTCTGTGTTATCTTCACCACCTTTGCAATATGTCCCCTAAACTTCAGGTTTCTATCAACCATCAACCCCCAGATCTCTTGTCTCCTCTACTTCCTCCAGCATAACTCCTCCCATAGAGTATGCTGCATCCCGTTGATGTTTCCCAAACCTCAAGACCTTGCATTTTGCTGCATTAAACTGACATCCCCATTCATTTGCCCATCTATCTAGCTTATTCAAATCCTCTTGCAGGGCTACCACATCTGCACTATTACTAATAATCCTTTCTAGCTTCGCATCATCCGCAAACAACTGAATATCCCCTTGCAATCCACTGGCAATGTCATTGATATAAAGGCTATTTTATGGCCTGATTTTTTTGCTAAACATTTGATTTCAGTGATTACTTTTGAAACTATTTTAAGACATTTCACGAGATAGTCTACTTGTCTAAAACAACAATGAATATTATTTAATGTACAAATTTTTAAGAGAACTTAAACACTGCATTTCTTATAACATCCCATTTACCTTGAATTTTTTCATTTCACAGTATTTCTGATTACCATCAAGCAGTATATTAAATTTATTACTTAAGTACGGTGATTTGTATGTGTACATGTACAAATCTGGCTCCCACTGATGAGCCCTCATCAGTGGGAGCCAGATCCAGAAGTGATACCAATCTCTTCTGGGTCTGGGATACTAATCCAGAGTATTTTAATAATAAGGTGACATCTTTTGGCTACTTGTATATGGAAATGTGACGTCTGCATTACTTCAACCTTGGTATCAATTCTGGATCTGGCTCCCACTGATGGGACCTCAATAAAAGTCAAAACTGATCCAAATAGTGGCCCTTCCCATAATGCATAGCATTATACCTGTCTGTAAGGATATTTGCATTGCATTATGGGATGCTAAGACAACTGATAAGAAGTCATTAGCCTCCAAATACAAGTTGCCCTATCATGAAGTTATTTCATGCACAAACTTTGTTTGTTTATACTTGGATAAAGGATGAAACCAAGATGAAAACAAAGGATGAATATAATTTCTTGGCATCTCTGATTTAGAAGGGAAAATTGGAAAATGTTTTTTTCTTAATTTGTAGCATGGCTGATGCATGCATAGCTATATGAAACTTCACTATTATTTAATAGGCATTTGACCCTGATATAATCTAATAAGCTTAGCTAATTTAGCTTTTGTGGGCTTAAAGCAGGAAATGCAAAAATTAATCGGCCTTAAAACACTATATGGCAGTAGTTTTTTCAGAGGAGTAAAGTACATACAAACAAGTGGATACAAGTGGATTCACATTGTTCAAAACTGTTCAGTGATCAGGGCACCATATGTGTTCGAAAGACTAAGTAAGAATTCTATCATGAGGAATTTTGTAAGGCTCGTTCAACTTAAGGTAAGGTAGCTAGTTTCATGGATGTGTTTTTATTGTACACTCAAACCCAGAATTCTCACCATTGCTGTTTAGGTAATTATCTCACTACATGCATGAATTCCATTTTCTTTTCCCCACATCTCCTTTTTCCAATTCTTCTCCATAGTCCAATTACCCATAGTATTTACTTGTCCTGTGTTCATTGAGCTAATCTGTCAATGCATGCCTACTTATAGCTTTCTTTGCATTTCCAGGCCTGTAGCACTGACTATATATTCTGTCTTGTTGAATTCTGTCTCACACTGGATCGCTTCAGATGCATGCCACAATCCTGTTACTGGAGTAATGTTATGGGACTATCATGTCTTCATCCATATTTAAACAAGTGCAAGCAAAAAAGTTTCTATCGTATGCATTATCTTTGTAACTAAGTCAAAAATGGTTCTTGGTTCAGATAGTTTGTTCTTGTATATAACATAACATTTCCGTTATCCAGAAAAAAGGTTTCAGTATTCTTGGTAATGTACTTGACATTGAGGGTTATTTCTATTATAAATTCTGTTGTGTTTCATGTTAAATGGTCTTCATGTTCAAATTTTTTTTTTTTTTTTTGTCATGTCTCTCATCCAATGTCGGCTGTGATGTGAAAAGAACTTTTTTTTTTTCTTTTACAAAAGGAAAAAAAGTAAGGTAGTAAAAAAGTATTGATATTTTAACATTTTATGAAGTGAATTGCTTCATATCAGGTGCTCATCATTGCCATAATCTGTTATGATCTTGCAGTTTTAGCAGTGCGACTCCTAGTCTGTCCGCCATCACTCCCATGCAGCAATTCACTTCATAAAATGTTAAAATATCAATAATTTTTTTTACTACCTTACTTTTTTTTCTTTTGCAAAAGAAAAAAAAATTCTTTTCGCATCACAGCTGTTATCTCGTCTTTCACCTCCTTCAAAATTTCTTCATTAATTGTTTACTCTGCATTTCATCCTTGCCTACCAAATTTCAAGAGCTTACACTTTGCATCATTAACTTTGTCATACCACCAGGCATAACGCATACACACATTTGGTATTTGTCCAAATAGGGCGGGTTGCGACAAATTATCAAGTTTGCTCTCTGTCAGACCAGTGATGAATTGTGTGCTTTGTAGAGAAACCAAAGTTGTTAAAAGAGAACTTTTTTGCATTCTAGTTGTATAATTCACTGATAATTAAGAGATTCTGTAATTGTTTGTATCTTTAAATTTCTAAAAATTCTTAAATTTCTAAAAGGTATATCATGATGACAGTTCATAAATACTAATTTGTACTGTTAATAAAATAAGAGCTCTATTCCAATCATCCACAATTTGACCATCTGACTAGGCTTTCTTTATACAGTGCAATCACTATAAAACTTATACCTCTGTATTCGAACATTTCTGGTCAGTTATTATCTACTTGAACTGCCTTTCCACATTTTGGGTTTTTGATGGCTACTCCTGATTGCATTCATCTTGAACATTTTCTGTCACTGTTTTATCACTATTTCATTTAGCAATTGTTCAAAGTATATTACTCCAGATAGCTAGAATATCTTTAGTTTCAGTTTTCATGTCACCTCTATCTCAGATTCTTTTTGCTGTATTCTTTTTTTCGATTTCTAAGTTTGTTTGTTTTTAATAGCTGCCACCTTACTAATATTTCTATATTCAAATTTCCATAGTTATTGAAGTGACTTATGTTGAAGTTTCTGGAATAAAAACTGGAATTAAAATATTTAATTTACTGAATAAATATTTATGTTGATCAAATGTCATTTCATTCTCAGTGGGAATGAAATGACCTCAAGAACAAGGACAGTCATGTGCATGAAGTAACACTAGTTTTCTCCATGGCGTTCTTCTGTAGTTACTGCTGACAGGAGGTATGGTGCATCAAGAGTTGTTAGTTACATCAGTTCACTGGGTTCTGTAGAACATAGGTGAGTTGTGCCTATGTTCTACAGAATCTTTCAAATCAGTGGCTTCAAGGAAAGCCTCTGATTTGAAACAGGACGTATGTAGTAGCCTGGCTTTCTTCTGCCATATGAAATGGTTTTCTTCCACTGCATATTGTGCTATTCTGATTTTAGATTGTCCATACTGAATATATTTATGTTCATTTCTTGTTCACTTGCACACACGACTACACGACTATCTTAAGGTCCACAAACCTTACAATTGTATCTCATTGTAATGCCATAACACACTGTTTTATCTGAGTTCTTTACCAGTTCTTTAAACAAATTGGTCTAGCAACAGGTTCTCTACTTTCATCCCCATTGCTAACTTATAAATTCAGTACCACCATCCCTAAGCCCAAAGTTTGGCTGAGGTATATGCATGGCATCTTTGCCATTCAACCACATGGTGCATGGGCTCTAGATTAGTTTCTCAATATTCACTCTTGATTTACATTTACTGTTGAAAAAGAAAGAGCTTTAGCCATCTATAGGTACGTTATTAGAGGGCATTTGGATGGGTCACCTCAAATTTCATGTTTATCGTAAGCCCATACATATAGGCAGATACCACATACTACTTCACATTACATCCTGCTCAATAACTTTGAATCTTCAAAACTTTACTTCCTGGACAGAACAAATTTCATTTTTATGAACCTGCATTGCATCTGGCACAAGCTTTACTTACATTATTTAAACAAAATGGTTGCAATAAAATCCTTGGCAAACTCCTTAATGACCACACTTCATATACATCATATCCCTACTCCACATTAAAGATACAGGGCTCACTCCTCTGGGCAAATTGGTGTCTACTCAACCACTGAATCTCTAAGGTCTGATTTGTGTTTTCATTTTTTCTTGGATAATATTTGTATATTTGAGTCTGTTTAGTTAACTTCTGAAACTACTCTACTTTGAATCTTTAAAACTTCTTACATATTTTTCTTTTCAGTATTATATCCATTTTTATCATGATCAAAACTAAACGATCACCTCCTGTTTCAAATCCCTTATTCTTGTATCCTGAACCAGTATGAAGATGTTGCTATCAATAATAACAATCAATGAGACATATTGTCTTCTCTCTATGAATCTGTCTTCATGTACTCTCTCCATGTGAATTTGTGCCTGTGTTGAAACATAGTGTTAGTGATGACCAGTATGTCCTGAACAGAAACCAGGAGGTTCTTACCATTATTATTAGCTTTGCGCTTGTCTCTATATTTTCCCAAAGAACACAATCTTGGCCTCATAAATGTAAATCTAAACAACCAACTATCCAGCTTTTCCTTGATCATTACTACCTGAATTATAATATATTGTATTTCTTTTAAGAATTTCACCTGTTTTTTGTCTGTATTAGTAACACCAATTATATCAGTTCTTCTTCCACTTTGCCACTGCTTATGTTGATGGTGCCTATCTTGAATTCTGCTAATGTTGAGCTGCAGTTTGTTTCTATAATCCACTTTCAGTGATTGTCCTGGTTTCATGACAACTGTGAGGACTTTGTTTATCTGGATGACTCCTCAGCTGGCATTAAATTCCATCTGTTGTACCATCATTTTGTTCTGGTTTAAGCTAGTAAGAATACATTTTGCTCAGCTGAATCTCAAATTTCCATCTGCTAATGGAGTGTATCATAAGGTGAGGATTGGACATTTGGTCAGAAGCTCCAGTGTGTTCTCCACGTTTCTCAGACTATGTGGAGGTTTCCCAGTTATCTGATTTTAATCCTTAAACTGCTCTCACTTAATGTATTATTCGATTGAAACACATTTATTAGTTCTGTTATTAATTTAAAATTGTCAATTTTAAATTAATTTTCACAAACAAATTCTTACTTCTTGATAATAATCATAAGATATTGTAGAATTTAAGTAAATGAATATTGTTGAGTTTATCTGAAATTATTCAAAATTATGTTTTGTATTATTTATTATTAGTATTTAATTCTGCACCTCAAAAAGATACATCCAAACACAGTTTTTGTCAAGATTTTATCAGTTATATATGTGCTTCCTGGAAGCTGACCTATAAACCAAGTATCAGAATATCTATTTTTTTGCTAGAAATACATTGTTGATCTGTTTGACTGAGTGGATATCATATGTCCTCCAACTATAGGCACTAGGTTACTATCTCATGATCAGGCTTCAAGATCCATGTTTCATAATCAATTGAAAAGCAAAGCTTTTATGCTAATGTGACTAACTGTCCTTGTATTTCATGACATGGAAAAGTTTACTGATTAAAATTGATTGTACTAGGAAGAGTATTAATTAGCATTCAGGAATATTTTTACAGCATTAGAAAATTGCAGATGAAAACTGAAGATTTTACATACATGGAAATTACTCTGAAAGATTACTAATGAAATGAGCAGTCACAGCACAATTATAGAACATATTTGAGGAATTCTGTGTGTGTGTGTGTGTGTGTGTGTGTGTGTGTGTGTGTGTGTGTGAGGGAGAGAGAGAATATCAGTAGAAAAAAGCTATCAAAAACCTAAACTGTGGGAATTCACTGGTAGTATTTGACCAGAAATGCTCAAATATGGAGGTATGAAAGGTTTAGTGTCTGCAGTGCATAATTCAAAAGGCTTGGTCAGAGGTTAGAATTTTAGATGATTGCAGTAGAGATGTCATAGTACCCATGTATAAAAAGAGAAATAAAACAATGAGAAGTAGAGAAATTTTCCTGTTGAATGTTCCTCATAAGATTTATGCAAGTATACTTGAGAAAAGGCTAAATAAAATTGTAAAAGGGAAGCTTGGAGAAGAACAAGCTGGGTTCAGACCAAATAGAGGCTGTCAGGATCAGATTTTTACTTGAAGACAAGGTGCTAAGAAAAAAAAACTGTTGAAAGTGTTATGGTATAATTCAGACGTGTTGAGCAATACAATAGTCTATATTTCAGTTATAAGTCAGCAGTTTAAAGGTATAGGAAGATGATTTAATGTTAAATCAAGTGTGAGCCAAGGGTACGTTTAAAAAAAGAGAAAAAAAAGTGGCATTAAACCTGATAAAATTGGAGATGTTAATCTCAGCTCATTACTTTATGCTGGTGTTTTATTCTAGAATAAATCCAATACAACTCTCCAGAATTTTTTAACAAAAATGAATAACTGCTGTCACAAATTTAGCATAAAAATCAGCAATGAGAAGACCAAAACTGAAAATATGAGATTAGGGGAGTGAACAGATGGCATCAACAGCAGTATCATATTAAAAATGAGGATATTAGGAAAGAACTTGACATTGTAGCAGTGTTAGCAAGAATATTTTAGCAGAGCTAATCTCATGTGGTATAGTCCATTAAACAATGAAAGAGGGAAGGCTAGCAAAAGTAATTTTTGCCAGGAGGCTGGAAGAAAACCCAGAAGATGAACTAAGATCTAGGTGGATTGATTTAGTAAGAAATGCTTTAGAAGACTGGAATATATGATCTGACAATATTAGAGCCCTAATAGATAAAATTAATTTGGAGAATTGTTGACAGGAAGTTAGTACTACCTGAGAAGTTTACATCATTAATATCATCATCACAATCCATCAAATTCTTGATATGTACATGTCAGGAATTTCATGTTGGATTCTGTGCTGACAATTGCAATGATATCAGATTACTCTCTTCAAATCTTGTATTTATAGTCATATGTTGAAAGCTGGAAGGACAAGAAATTGTCAATGTTAAAGGATGTATGCAATTATCCAGAATGTCTTAAGACATATACTGCATGGAGCCATGACTGCTGACTACTGGACTCTTTATCAGGAGAAGCAGTGCCATAGCCTTGCTATTTCCTCCAAATTTCATCATTGGAGCAGTTCACTTATGTATAAAAAAAAAAAATAATAAAAAATGCTAAGCATCTTCCATTTAACTTTTTTTAACTATTGCCACAATGTCCTACTTTTACATTTCTTAGTTCATGCCAGTTGGCAATGCATATTTGTTTATATTCTTATGAGTCTTTTATGAAAGTTCATTGCTTATAGCTCTGCATGTCAGGAAAACTTATATGATGTCTTGTGTGAGTTACTTGCATCTCCACTCACTTAATCTGTTTGATTGGGATGTGAAACAACCAGTCTTCCTGAAGCCTGTCACTAATTTTGGCTTAACTGATTGTATCCCCGAATCTGAGTTGCTCATGACTTGCATTTCATAACACTTTGTGTAGCAATTAACATTCCACTGGACAGTTTTATTTTACTCATACACGAGGCAGCAGGGCCTATAGCAAACAAATGCCATGTGTGGGCAGGGCTCAGGAGCAGAGCAATATGTTGATATTCTTTTTAAACTGCTGGAGGTTGTAGTTCATGGTGGTGGTGGTGGGGGGAGGGAAGGCTGTCTCACAAAACTGAGTTGGAGGGAATTAAACATGACTGGAAGTAACAGGTTTGATGAGTTTGTAGCTTGACCGTAAAGAGATATTGAGCAGCTGTTGCTCCAAGTACCTGAGGATCTGGCAGAGATGGGAGGCATAGTGGACCTCAATTCTGCTGAACAGCAGCCATGGAAATATCTAATGATGCAAAACTGATCTTTTATGAGAAAATGATTGAAGAGTCTAAAGATGTCGTTAATCAACCAAACCATCCTTCTCTGAATAGCACCCAGAATTTTTAGGAAGTCTTGGGTGTATAACCTCAAACATGAGAGCAGCATTTTAAGCTTGGCCAGATTTTGGTTTTATATGGAGAAACTGGTCAGAAGAGAAGTAGCATCTTGAGTGGAAAAGATGCCAAGTTTTTTGGAAACTGATGTTTTAGAACTGATATGATTATGCCAGGAAAGGTTTGGAGTAAGTAAATCTGAGAAGAGAGATTTGGTCTTCACTCTTGAGCTGAACATTTGAAAAGTAAGTAGAGAAAATCTGAGGTCTTCTTGTGATAAAACAAGCAAAACTGCATTTTCGAAACAATGAAAACCTAGTCATTGAAGGTGACTAGGTTGTTTTCACACCAATCAAGGATACTGAAGAGATCTGCGTTTAGGATACTTATTACAGATCCTGAGCTTGCAATGTTTATACATTGCATGACTTGTCATACTGAGAGGTCACTTCATCCCAAGCCATATTTTTAATAGCAAGATAAATATTGAATGCTTTGCAGAATTGCATGAGAGTCTGATCATTTCCATTGGTTGGATCAGATGAAGTAGTGTTTGGAGGCAGAAATATAACCCTGATCTTGGGATGAAGATCACCAATGTAAGGTGGATGACCTGGAGCATTATCTAGAATTAATAAAATTTTAAATTCTACATTTTCTTTCACACAATAACTTTCCATTTCACTCGCATAACAGTTGATTAAGGCATCCTCAAACAATTTTTGAGTCATCCATGACTACTTATTGCTCCCATAATGAACTGGAAGAGTATGCTTCCTAATGTTTTTGAAGGCTTGTGGATTCTCATTGTGCCATATCACAAATGGTTTCAGTTTATATCCAGCCACATTATTTCTAACAGAATCGTAATATGGTATTTAAGAGCTTTGAAACTAGGCATAGATTTTAGCTTTTGGTGGATGAATGTCTGCTTGGACATTTTTTTCCAAAACAAGGAGTCTCGTCCACAATAAATATTTGCTGTGGCAAATAATTTTCCCTCGTAATAATTTTATCCAATTTCTCCACAAACTCCTTGGCAGGCTTCTCGTCGGCACTTGCAGATTCACCATACATTTTCACATTATGCAGCACAAAGCTCTGCTTGAATCTCATGAACCAACCAAAAGAAGCATTGAATTTGTAGTCGTAATTGGACCCAGCTTTCTCTTTCAACATGTTGAAGAGACTTAGTTCTCAGCGGTAATGGCCACAGTGCTAAGGGGTATGCACTTTTGGTTCTATCCATGATGCAAATAGCTTTTCCATATCACTGATAGAACTTTTTCGTTGCTTCGTCACTATCGTTAATTTAATGGAAGCAGATCCTTTCACAGCCTCTACGATTTTATCCTTATTTTTTAAAATGGATAAATGTCACTGTAGAATGAGACCATCTGAAGTCATGTGCGATCACATTGACGGGCTTACCAGCTTCATGTTGCTTTATAACTTGCAACTTTGTTTCAAGATCGATTGCTTGCCTCTTTTTCTGTGATTCTTCAACTAGGTTTTTTGATTGAGCATGTAGGAGGGCATGTTGCACAGAATATCACGAAATATTTAACAATAAATACAGAAATAACCTATTTCTCAAACAGAAAATCAACAGAGGAACTGTTGAAGACATGTGCCGATTGCCAACTGAACTTGCCGCTGAATGTGCTGTTGTCACTGTGCATGATGCATTGTTGCTAAATAGAAACCTTTTTTACTTTACACTCGTTTGCGTCTTATTCAAAAGTATAGTCGAAAATGTTATTTACAGTCGATTCCGTTTAATTGGAGCAGCCGCTTTTTTGGGCCAAATCTCAAAGAACAGAAACCAAACCAACATTTTAATATGTAATTTAAACGCTTAATTGGGACAGTAGCTGAAAAGGAATTTAGCAATTTTTGATATATTTTATGGATTTTTCGAAAATATGGCAACACTAGCATGATGCGAATCAGTTATCTTTCATTGTGCGTCTGGCAAGTACGCGTCTGCTTAAGAATCTACCCTTACTATATACTGTACCTAGCGATATCGATTTATTGTGTCAATTTTATTTAAAATTTTTAAATCTTTGCCAAGAAATGATTTTATTTTCAAGTAAAATTGCTTTGCTGGATAAAATTAAAAGCCAGCCATTAAATACAAGCCATCGTAGACGTGCTGATATAGCTGGTGTACCAAAATCTACCATAGTGAGTCTCCTACAACAAGAAAATCAACTGTGTGAGGAGTGGACATTACAGAAAGAAATTCCAGGAACATCCAAAAGAAAGCGTGATTGAAAGGATCCAGAAGTCGAAGCATTAGATCAATGGGTTTCTATAGTTAGCAGGCAAGGCGTGAATATCAACAGCCCAGTGTTGAATGTAAGCGCTGAACAATGGCAAAATACTAAAATCCTTACTTTTTTTAGAGAATTTCTGTTAAAATGATATTTACAACGCTCATGAAACCGGCCTCTATTATCGTGCTACGCCAGACGGCTCCCTGTGTTATAAGCACATTGCACTGTCAGGGTATAAAAGGGCAATGGACCGCATTACTGTGTTATGCTGTGCAAATATGTTGGGTACGGACAAACGAAACTACTAATCGTAGGAAAAAATGCTAAGCCTTTATGCTTTAAGGGGTTAAGAATAGAGAGTTTACCAGTAGAGTACCATGCCAATAGTAATGCGTGGATGACTTCTGAAATTTTTCAGAATTGGCTTACGAGTTGGGATGTAGAATTACAATGTAATCAGAGGAAAATTTTGTTGCTTCTCGATAATTGTGCTGCACACCCTCATTTACATAATCTAAAAAATATAAGGCTGGAATTTCTTGCTCCTAATACAACATCCTTAGTGCAACCAATGGACATTGGGATAATAAAAAATTTAAAGACGTATAGAGGAAAATTGGTTAATTACATACTGGAATCCATTGATGAAAACCTATTAACAAGTTCATCAACAGCCAGAGAGATCAGTGCAAAAATTTCCATTTTGCAAGCAATACAGTTTGTCTCTGACAGTTGGCGAGCTATAAAAATCACCACAATACAAAACTGCTTTGCTGTTTGCGGTTTAAAACCTTTGGAGGTTCTTGAAATTTTGAGTAGTGATGAAAATGAAGAATTTTCAACAATAGATGACAATTTTCCATGTTACGATGAAAATTTTGAAGATGCAATTGTTCAAGTCGTTAAATCCAAACGTCAAAAATTTGACGAAGAATGTGAGGATGATGACCCACCTGTGCTTGTAACTAATCGTGAGGCTAAAAAAATTATAGTCGGGTTAGAGCGTTATTTTATGCAGGAAGGTAATGAAGGAAGCCCTACATCCACACTGAATATCTGTGCTGATTTTGTAGAACTGCAAAATTTCAAAAGCAAAAGACAGACTACACTTGATGCATTTTTGCAGAATTAAAATTTGAAATGGTAAAAGTTATCATGTATGCATTATTTTTTCTGCACAACTTATAGTACAAATATTTTCTGTATTTTGGTTTAATAAACCATTAAAATAGGTACCTGATTATTATTTTTTTTACCTACTTATTCATTTATCTGCATATTACATATTTTATTTTAGAATTTATTATTAGTTCATTTAACTGGGGCAGCCGCTTAATTGGGCCAAAATGGATTAGTCCCAACGTGTCCTATTTAAGCAGAATCAACTGTATTCCCTTATGGGATCATGGACGTAAGTCAAGGGGTGACTGTAGTATTAAAACCATTTTCGTTATGCAAAGTCTCATGCATTTAATTGCAGTAAGCTAAATTCATGCTGAATATAAACTTAGGATGATTTTTGTGTTTATAATTACTGGTTCATTTTGTTAAATTATATTGTGAGAAAAGTTCAAATATTTTTTTTAAATAGTCTGTTACATATGTTGTGTATACTATTGTTGGATCCTACTTAGTCTTAATCTATACCTTGGATCTGACATAATTACTACTACGATGTTCTTAACTTAAATTTAAGTTGCTAGTTGATTTCTAATACAAATATAGAGAAAATTTATATTTATAGACTGTGCCACTCTATATCTGAATTAGTTCAAGAATTTGAAGATAAATCAACCCACAACTATCTCTCCTTTTAGATGTTAATATTATATATACTGGCCGAGTATATTTAACTTATTTATCACTCCCGCTTTGGTTCGAATATTTTATGAATGGTGCAGTAAAAGAGATTCAGGCAAAACACAACTTTTGATTAACAAAAACAAACATTTAATTTTAAAATCACAAATTTTACACTTAACTTCAACTCGCTAATTAAGTTATTAGAAACACTTCAGCCTTAATACAGTCATACAATGGTAATTCTGCTATGTCTATTACAGTTTTCTCACAGTTCCTTAAGTTCCAAATACAATAAAATCGCAGTAACACCTCTTCACAAACAAACACTTTTAAATTTACACTTCAGCTAATTTCCGAAATAGTTAGTTAGTATAGGGAAATTCTAGGATGAAACCCACACACTTCTCTGTATAGGAATATTAATGGTTGGAATAATCTTACTGATAATCTTCTATCTTCATCTACTTATACACTTTTTATAACTGTAAACACTCTAAACAGTAAACGGCACTAGTTAAATAAATTCTTCTAAGCAATAACTGAATTAATCATCGGTTACAATACACATAAACAAACATTCTTGCATGAAATATTACTGACACTTATGAATTAAGGCAATACACAATAATTCCTTAACTTGAGGTTTTATGTGCACAGCTGTTCATTCTTCCTGCATTCATTTAATTCTTTAGGCAATATATTTCTAAGCACAGCTAACGGTAACTTCAACTTTACAGCCTCTACTATACTCTAGTAACTTCGTGCTTTGCTTCAAAGTTTCGTATGTCCTTGAAAGGTCAGCCCTGAAATTGAATCTCAACTCAAATATCGCTAGTCTATTTAGTAGTCACTCAGCTGTCTTCCGTAGCTATAATTGTTATTCTACAACTTATTAGCTAACCGCCTCTCGACTAGTAGACTTTATTTAACTGCTTGAGTGACTTGCCGACTCGCTATTATCGCACTGTGATTCCCGAATGCCGAATGCTTCGATTCTAACCTAATGCCAATCCTCTCCTTTCTCTCTTTAATCTATCTCTTAATTTTCAGCGTTCTTCACCTTTTTATATCCATTCTTCCCACCTAAATTATTCTCGTGATTTTTTTCTAAAACTCTTTTCAATAAACCTTCTCCTCACGTGGCGTTCCAAAACGTGCTCGCTCAATTACATACGTCTCCATGACAACCAAACAAAATATAATAAAATTGAGGTATTGCATAACGCTAAACTTCTACAAATAGGAATAAATAAAGAATATTTACATTTCAATTAATGCGCAGTTAAATTATCAAATACAAATTCTTATCAAACACTTTGCAGATCCTTATAATATTAACATAGTATGAATAAAATAGGCTTGACAATATTTAATACAGTCTTTTCATTATTAATACATATATCTTTGATTAATTAATTAAATATTAGATAAAATTAAAGGTAGTTATATGAATATTAAATTATAAACGAGTGAATTACATTAAATAATATTTACAAGTCTAGTTTTTGTGATTGAAGATCATGTTGGATTCTGAACCAAATATTAATTACTCTAATCTCTACATAATCAGAATCCAACACTATATATACATACATGTAAGATTAATATTGAATTAAATGAATGCATTGATTTGATTAAAAAATTTATTGGAAATACAGTGGTGCCTTGGTTAACGATGGTAATCCGTTCCAGGATTAACGTTGTTAACCAAAACTGTTGTTATCCAAGGTGCGATTCCCCATAAGATTTAATTGAAAATAGATTAATTTGTTCCGGCTCCTCCCCACAATTATAGTACATATTAAAAATGCAGATAAAACTCATTTAAAATGTCATAAAAATATGGTAAACATCATTTATTTATTATACAGTAATATATGTATTTGCTACAAAAAAACTAACATTAATGAAATGAATTGTTCATGAAAACAGTTTTTAATTATCAATCTTTACCAGAAGGACAATTGGGCTCACTTCAGATTTTTTTGACAAATGGACCTGTAAAAAAAAAAAAAAATGTCTAGGGTTGTTTGCTTCTGCCTCTTTTTTAAAATGTTTCTGAAAAACTGCATGGACTTTTCATTAAATAGATCTGCAGATCTGATAACCTCAGATTTGTTTGGATTCCATTTCATAGCAACATTTTGAACTTCCTCCCACTTTGCCAAAACATTTTTGATTTCAGCAGTCGTAATTTGTTCTTTCTCTCCATCCTCATCTTCAGATGAAATTTCCATTTCCTTTTCTTCACATCGCTGCTTGAAAAGTTCTTTTAGCTCGTCAGTAGTCAGTTCTCGGTCATGCATCTCCAATAATTCTTCAACATCTTCTTCCTCTACTTCCAAGTTAAGATCATGAGCAGTTGCCACAATATCCTTTACCAATTTGTCCTTCATCTGAAGTTTCTTGATTACCAAAGGAAGGACACAGTTTCCTCCATGCTGCTTTGAGACATTTCATTGTTACTTCTTGCCAAGCCTTTACAATTAGCCTAATTGCTATGACAATGTTGAATTCTTTCTTCCAAAATTTTCTTAAGGTTATGTTGGTAGCCTCACACATTTCAAAGCACCTGGTAAAAAGTGCCCTTGTGTAAAGTTTTTTAAAATTTGCAATTATCAGCTGATCCATAGGTTGAATCAGAGATGTAGTCTTGGGAGGAAGAAAACTCACCTTGATAAAATCTAATTCCTCTGGTAGCTCTTCTTATATGCCCGTTGGATGGCCAGGTGTGTTATACACGGTTAAAATGGCTTTTAGTGGCAGAGTTTTGCTCAAGATAGGCTTTGACAGCTGGTCCAAACACTTTGCAGATCCAGTCTCTAAATTCTATTCTTGTGACCCAGGCTTTGCTGTTAGACTTCCAAAACACTGAGATTGGATTTAGAGACATTGAACTTTTTGAATGCTCAGGGATTCTCTGAGTGGTAGATTAACATTGGTTTTACCTTGCAATCTCCACTTGCATTTGCTGTTAAAAGCAATGTTAGCCTATCATCCATTGGTTTATGCCCAGGAAGTGTTTTTTCTTCTTCTGTGATAAATGTCCTGTTGGTTATTTTCTTCCAAAATAACCCAGTCTCATCACAATCGAAGACTTGTTGAGGTAGGTATTCTCCTTCTTCTATAATTCTTGTAAAGCTATTGACAAATTTATCTGCTGCTGCTTTGTCAGCACCAGCTGCCTCTCCATGTCTGACCACACTATGAATTCCTGTTCTTTTTTTAAAGTTGTCAAACCAAACTTTGCACCTTTTGAAATCATCATCTACCTCAGAACTTGATCCCAAAGTCTTCTTTTTCAAATCTTGATAAATCTGTTTAGCTTTCTGACAGATTGCATTTTGAGATGTAGTATCACCCGCCATTTCTCTTTCTTTGATCCAAATTAGTAATAGATTTTCCATTTGCTCAGAAAGAAGCTCTGACATTCAACCTTGAAATTCCCTTAGCTACCATAAGTTCTTTCTTAGCCAAAATGGTTGATATTGTAGAATGACTGGTTTCATATATTCGAGCTAGCTGCGTAACTTTCACACCTTCATCATGTTTTGCTATTATTTCTTTCTTCTGTTCAATAAAGAAAATTTTTCTGTTTTTTTTTTTTTCCCTCACTAACTTTCTTTTTGGGACCCATTTTATCAACGGTAAAAAAATTCACTCTATAAAAAAAAAAAAGATACGCAAAATATGGTATTATTACAAATTGTACAACACTAAGACAAGGGATACAAAGAACATAGTCACCTGAAAATAAGAGTAAAAGTTCAAAAAAAAAACTTTTTGAAATAAAAATTAACAGTTAAATTCAAAACCTACAATTTTTGACTTAATGCATTTTACTTGTCAGGTGACGATATTAGATACAGCACTTACCGTAACATACACTGATTAGCAGTTTATAGATACAACGATTATTATACAGATGAGATTTGATTTTGCCTTTTGATGGCGAACAAACAGTGACATGCACCTGCTGATTTATTGTCTATATGAACCAACACACATAAAAAATATAATAAATTTAGTTTAATCCTTTATCCAAGTGTGAGCAAACAAAGTTTGCACCTGAAAGTATCTTCAGGACTGTGGTAAGGTGGTACAACACCTGGTAACTCGTTGCAAAAGTGGAGCAAGCTAACATCACTCCTATCTCAGTATCTCCCATAATGCAAAATACATCTCCTTGCGGATATGTATAATGTTATGCGTTACGGGCAGGGCCATTACCCAGACTAGTTTGTTTTGACCTTTATTGAGATCTCTTCAGTGGGAGCCAGGCCCAAGTGGAGATACCAAGCAGAAGCATTAGCAAGGTCATCTCTACCTATAGGAGTTGCCAAACGGTGTGCCACCTTTTTATTAAATTACTCTGGATTTAGAGAATTTGGCAACTCCTATAGGTAGAGATGACCTTCCTAATGCTTCTGCCTGGTATCTCCACTTGGGCCTGGCTCCCACTGAAGAGACCTCAATAAAGGTCAAAACTAGCCTGGGTAGTGGCCCTTCCCTTAATGCATAACATTATACATATCCACAAGGAGATGTGTTTTGCATTATGAGAGATACTGAGATAGGAGTGATGTTAGCTTGCTCCACCTTTGCAACGAGTTGCCCAGTGTTGTTACCACCTTACTCCAGTCCTGAAGATACTTTCAGGTGCAAACGTTGTTTGCTCACACTTGGATAAAGGATTAAACTAAATTTATTATAGTCTAATCAAGTGAAAAATAAACTTTTAACATAAAAAATAAATGCTTAAATACTCATTTTCATCATAAAATGCATTTATAACCACAAATTTTAAAATAAAGCACAGCACTACAAGAAAAGAAACAATAAATGGAAAATGTAAACAGCTGGCTATGATGGGTCAAACATATCTGAGCTTCACAGCTATGCCGCGTGGCTGTTCTCTATTCAACAATGTCTTCCAGCGCTTGGCTGAGTGCGATCGGAAAATTCCGTTTTTTTTTAAATCGGATAGAGGTTCACATAAGCGAGTCATTAACCAAAGCCTGTGTCGTTAACCAAGAGATTTTTTTTCTTACAGCCACTCATCGTTATCAAAGTACGTTGTTATTTGAGGCCGTTGTTAACCAAAGCACCACTGTATATCTAATTATTTAAATGTATTCATGATATGAACAACTTGCTTGTTTTGCAAGGGAAAACTTACTTGATTTCTCACACACTTTAAGTGTGAGAGATTTACTGTTTTCAACTCGAGTGCTGTAACTACAACAATTAATAGTGGCTTAAGTTTCTTGTTTCATGATTGAAATGAAAACTAAAAGTAAGATGAGTAAGGGTTTGTGTGTAGAGTGAAGACACTGCTGTGAGAGAAATGAGAATTTTTGGATCTTGATTGCAGATATTTAGGAAGTCTTTAATATATAGTTAACCCCTGTTTTATGCAGGAGATATGTTCCAAGAAATCTGTGTAAAGCGAATGTCTACATTAAACGGGAAAACTTTTTTTTCCACTTGACTTTTTATTGATTTTTTTTCTTATTTTTTTATAGACTGAGAGACTTATTCATTATTTGCATGTCCGCTTCTTTCATTTTATCCTTGAAAGATAATAAAATAAGTTCATGTGTAAGTCGATCTTAAAATCAGACTTGAGTTTTTGTATGATATTTGAACTTTGTATCCAAATTGATGACAGTTATGCCTCTTTATGTACTGGTGTATCCTCACTGTTGTGACTTTCCTTCTCCAATAAGGACACAAATTAACCTGCAATAAATTATGTATATGTGGAAACAGTAGCGTCAGAAGTGTTTTGAAATGATGTTGTATCTCTATTTTTAAAGTTTGTCTTCGAATCAGTAACAAATTTTGAACTTGCTGATATGAGGTGATGTGCTGGGTAATTGTGATAAAAGCAAATCTACGTAAATCAGAGGTTACCTGTAGAAAGAAGAACGCTGGAAAGTTATCATTGTTAAAATGATGATAGAACAACTATTAGGGTGAGAAACATGCCAGGTTAGCTTCATTTTTTCATAGTCTTTCATATTCATGTTTTTCTTTCATTTCAGAAAGGAAAAGTTCTGAACCTTAAAGGGTATAAAAGGATGAAGAAAGTGAAGCTGATCTAAGTTATGACTTTTAGAGAAAACCAGCAACTGAAATTACAAGTGTTTTTGTGATTCTTTGTGAAAGGGAATGCTGTAGTTTTTGAATTCAAGAATTTCACATCAGAAGTTTTATTTTCAGCTCTCTGGAAATAAAACTCGAATAATTTGGCAGCCATCAAATAACCTGATGGTGAATGAGATATTTTTAAATGAAACAGAAGTGTAAACTATGCAAAGAAAATAACATATTTTGAATGCATTTAGAACAAGGGTGAAAATTCACTTGCTTTTGATAACTTGCATGTGTCGAGTGGATTTCTGGAGCCCTGCCTGTAAGGATTGATCTGAGAGAAATCTGACAATCCAGTTCACAAGGATGAAAGCATCCATATGATGGTAGTAGTTTGAGAAACCCTTGATGCTGAACCCTGTCAAGTGCAATGCCACAGGTTTCTCCAAACATTTCCATGGAATGAGTCCATAGGTGGGTGATGTCAGCCAGGAAGATCCCCTGTGGGTCTAGATTAGAGAAGTCCTAATTAGATGGCAGTTTCCAAGTGCAGAAGTTGACTCCTTTATGACCTTCTCATCACTTTAGATGAAAATTTGGGATTTGGTTGTATATGGGCTTGCTTTCATGCTTTAGGGTGGATTCCAGCTGAGTACAGTTTAGTGTATAGATAATAAAGAATAGGTGTTCAGTAGTTCAGGATCACATCTCTTGAGCATAATTGTATTGATCCCTCCCCTTACATGAGAGGTCAAAAGATCTACAATCACATCAGTGCCATGTGAGGTGCAGATGAAAACTGAGATTTTTTTTCTTCTTCTTTTTTTGAAGAGTTGCTGCAAGTTATTTGGGAATATTTCATAAGTAAGGCTTTTTCAGAACACAGAGGTGGACACAATAAGAGGAAGAGCAAGTTTGGTGTGTTTGCAGTTTCCCAGATGCTAGGTAGCTGCTGCTCTTTTCTTAATAGATGCAACAGAAAGTGGAGGAATGATGGTTGCCAGTTCAGCAGAGCAAGGACCATTCAAGTACCTGTAGAATACAGTGCTGAAACTTTGCACATGTGTGATAGAGATTGAAGTGAATTTGTAAATGAGGGATGATCCATGAGCTGAATTGCTTTCTGGATAGCCTCAAGGATTTTCGGGGAGTTTTAAGTACACTACTCTGAACATGAGCTAACCATGGGCAGATTTGAGATTGATAATAGTTAAGTTAGTCAGGTGTGAAATAGCATCTTCAATGAAAGAGTGTCTAGTTTTTTGGATGCTGAGGAATCAGTTTGATGTGATGCATTTAAGCTAGGAGAGATGAGAAATGGTAGTCCAAGCAGATATCTGATCTTTTCCAGTGATTTGTGTGTTACTGAGTGTAAAGGTAGGTGAATTGATTTCTTTTGCAAAAGAAAAAGCAAAACTGTGGTATGGTAACATTGAATGTTGACATGATTGCTCTTTCCCCATTGAAGGATAGTATTTAGGTCAATGTTTAAGCTACTAATAGATCTTGTAGCCTGGGATATGGGAGTACTGGATGATTTGTCAAATGAGGAGGATGAACAGAGTACTGTTGTTTGCAAAACTGTGGATGGAATTAGTTGTGGTTGTATTTATGTACAGGATGAAGAGAGTAGGTTATAGCACAGTCTTGAGGCACTCCAGCATTCATGGTGAAGTTCAAAGAGAATGAGCCATCCACCATGACTCACAGAATCACCAGAGAGAATGCTGGCTATCCAATTACAGAGGATGGCAGGGAGACCAAAGGATGGCAATTTGTTTAGTAAGCCTCAATGCCAGACATTCAAAAGCTCTGGAATTGCCAACGGCGACAGCACGTTTCTCTGGACCTTTCCACGGTATGTGTGGTGTGTGTGATGTAACCTATGAGGTCATCTGTGGATCTTGAATGGTGAAATCCATACTGGTGGTCACTGATTAATTGATGGTAGCCTTTAAGTATTGAAGTTGGCTATTGATGACTTTCTCCATTATTTTGAAGAGTACAGAGGTGATGGCAATTGGTCGGTTGGTAGTTTGATGGTAGACTTCTATCCTTTTTTTGGAATAGAATAGATATGATTACTTACGTGTGTTGGGATAAGTACCAGCTATGTATAATAGATTTTATAAACCATGCAGGACAGGTATTAGCTCTGAAGCATAATGGTTGAGAATAATTGGAGATATACTGTCAGGACCAAGACTTGAATGTCCAAGTTATTTAGCAGTTTTCTGAAGTCTTTTGTCAAAAAAACTACAGGAAGCATACAGTGCTTGAATTTAGGGATGGAAACAATAGGTGGGATTCTGTCAGGACCAGTTGCTTTTTGTGTTATCTATGTTTTTCAAGATTCTTAGTCTTTCTGGCAGAAGATCACTGAAAGCAACAAATTGCAATGTTCTTGACAATGAAGTGGGTAATTTGCTATCATAGTCATTTATGGAGGAATTGGAAGAGAAGAATGAAGTCAGAATGTCAGCCTGACTTTAGGCAATGATACAATGCACCTGTAACTTGAAAAGAGGAGATGGCACAAATGGACAAAAGTTGTACCCAACAGCTTTGAGGGACTTAAATGATTTTAAGTGTTGCTGGCAATGCAAGCTAGTGTTTTTGTCTCAATTCACTTATGATAGGCTGTTTGCTTTTCTTTGATCACCTTGGCACACTTCTTGGAGAACTGTGATTTAGATACAGCGTAGGAATTTTGAACAGAGTGAGGAATGAAAGATTCCATTCTGATATGGATTATTTCTGTAACAAGATCACAAGTATCTGGATCTAAAGAATAAAAACAATAGACCATGGAAAGGTGTAAAAGTCAAGTCCTCCCACTTGGTGTTAATGCCAAAGTATGAGGTTGTGAATGGTTGAAGAATGTTCTAGCAGAAATATGGATTTGTGATCTGAATTAATAAGAGGAGCAGTCATCTGAACATTCTGTTCAGATGACTGCTCCTCGGGTAACTAGTACCTGAAAGGAGAACTAGTTAAGAGATCCAGAGTATTGGTTAGTGAAGAGAATTTTCATGAATTCTTGTAGTAAGATGATCTGTTTTAGATTATTGCTTATAGCAACAATCTTGGTCAGTAAAATTTAAAAAAGGGAGCTAACTAGAGTTGTGGAAATTGGAATCGCCAAGAAAGAAGACTTCACTGTTTTGAAATTTGGATTGAATGAAATTAAGCTTCAAAGATAAGAATTCAGAATGATTTTCAAAATTGGGAGAATGGTAGAGACAGCAGATGAATGAAACAATGTGGTAAAGGAATCTTAATGCCACGGGAAGTCAGTTTATTCTGGATTAGACATCCTTTGGTAACGAATATAAGATTGCACAAAGGCACAAGCACCTCCCTTATGGTAGAAAGAATCATATAAGTTAACTTGAACATATTTAATGTTACAAAAGGTGAAGAGGAACATGCAGTGGGAGCAAACTCTTGAACACATTGCCCATACAGAGAGCATCCTTGTCTCCAAATCATGACATGGCCTCAACAGTGCCGAGCTATGACTTGCCACTGGTAGATGGCAGTAATATTGTGCCAGTTGATCAGGAAACCTAAAGTGCATTACCATCTGGTTCTGTGTATGGACATTTCCTCAAACATTGCTTCTTCTTTTCTTGCTCCATTTGCACTGATTGTTTGGATACAAGGTTTTATAAGCTACAAAATTTGCATATTTGCTTAGGATAACATATGCATGCTTTTTTTTAGCTATGAGACCAGTGTGTGTGTGTGTGTGTGTGTGTGTGTGTATATATATATATATATATATATATATATATATTGTCTCAATTGTCTTGTCAGTTTGCCTGTTTTCAATGGAAAAACTAGACATTTCTTGTGTGTGTGTGTGTGTGTGTTGGGGGGGGGGGGAACCTCCACACTAGACTGGCTAACTCACCTTTTATTGAAAAATCCTTTAAAATTTCTTTGCATCCTAGATGGGATTAAAACTCGTGTCTTTTCAACCGAAGGGCATCATCGGTACTGACTGAGCTACCGAGATTGTTAATGTAAGTTTTGCTCCCTCATTAATACATAACCATAGCAGTAGGGTTCATTACTATAAGTTTTAAAAGGGGTAAACCGTGAGTAGACATATCGGTACACAATAAATAACGGAAAAAACTCACGTGACACACAGGCGAAAATTATACTAATAAATAATCTTTCTATGTGAGTTTTTTCCGTTATTTATTGGGTTCATTACTAATTTCTTTTTATTTCTCATTAACGAGTCTTTTAATATAGTTCCAGCATTTTAACTAATGAAGTAGTGCTAATTTTGTCATGCATGTTAACAATATCCAAGACATTTTATTTTATAACTGATGCTTTTTGGTGAAAATATTTTTTCTTGATTAGTTATTTACAACAGAAAAGTAATATTAATCTTTTTTATAATTTTCTTCATTAGAGAAAATAATACAAACTAGAAATATTTATGGCATGATGTAACACCATACCTTTCTGTTGCCATGGCATTTGTGATATGTAGTGTCAGCATTTTATTGCATTTAAAATTTTCATCAAGATTGTGCACCCTAGAAATTTACATCACTCTTGCTTCTATCTCACTGCTATATACTTTCATAAAAATATAGTCATACAATGAACCAAGGAAAATGTTACCTCTGCATATGTACTTGGCTTGTTACTGGCCAAGTATCCTTGACTTATGAAATCATAATTTTTAAAAAGATGGTTAGTCATATGCTTATATACACTATCTACCAATAATTGTCCAGACACACTTGTTATTTGAAGTTATGGAACATTCCAGGTTTGTTTAATAACATAAAAACCTGTATGCAGATGATAGGAAGTAATAATTCATCATAACAGTTGAATACAGGTGGTATGGCAACACAATGTCACGTCAATGACGTCAAGAGAGGTGTCATTGTGGGCTGTCACATTGATGACATGTTCATATGTGCCATTGCCACTCAACTGGAACATCCAAAATCAGCGGTTGGCGATGTGATCAACAAATGGAGATGTTCTGGCATCACTAGTGCGGGAAAACACCCAGGCCAACCACCAAAAATGTCTGACAGAGAAAGGAGGGTGTTAAAACGGGTGGCACACAAAAACCGGCTATAATCAGCACAAATCATTTGTGATAAGTGCCAGAGCGCCATTAACACCATGGTGAGCACTAATATTCTGAAAAGAACATTTACTGCGATTCCACAGAAGAGCAGCAGCACGAAGTTGGACATCACAACATTGAACAAGGCGGAAACCTTACGCCTTGACCAGTGGAAAATGGTACTCTGGAGCAATGAATCAAGGCTCACCTATTTCCAATCTGATGGTAGAGTGTGGAGGCAGCCTAGTGAATGCTTGTTACCATAGTAAATTTTGGTGGTGGTGGAGTAATGGATGGTGTGGGATGCATTCAGGTGGTTTGGAGTGAGACCACTGGTCATTGTCCGTTGTTCCATGAAGGCAGCTTGATAATCAGGTGCTGCCTATGCTGTAGAGTTTTTATGGAATGGACCATGTTACTATCAAGACAATGTCCCATGCCACAAAGCTGCAGCTGTTATGGAATGGTATGAATAGATGGGTTAAACGACAGCTCTGGTCGTCTGCACAGTCCTGACCTCAACCCTATCGAACACCTGTGGGACGAATTGGAGTAGTGATTGAGGTCCAGTGCAACATGTCCATGATCTGTCGCTGAACTCAGTGTGTTTTGGTGGAGGAATGGAGACAAATTCCACCTGATACCTGCTGCATATTGGTGGAAAATCTCCCTTAAAGGGTGCAGGAGGTGATCAAAGCCAAAAGTGGACATACCCGATATTAGGGTTCGCCTGCTGTATCAATTGCTAAAGTGTCCTGGATTATTGG
The DNA here is from genome assembly GCF_054136105.1 of Typopeltis vanoorti. Taxonomy (NCBI): domain Eukaryota; kingdom Metazoa; phylum Arthropoda; class Arachnida; order Uropygi; family Thelyphonidae; genus Typopeltis; species Typopeltis vanoorti. The sequence goes on from NC_143571.1 coordinate 22,076,818, forward strand.
TAGATCGGTCATTATGCAAATACAAGTGTGCACACACCCACACTCACTATCTACTTGTGACACACTACTGCTTATTAGAGTCCTTAAGTAGCCAATGCCATGTTTTGTCTTCAGAGTAGGGTTCGGAATTCTGTTTTCCTCTTCTCCTTACAGTATAAATGATATAATTAATTTAAGTGCAATCCAAACATACTTGGAGAAACATACTATATCCTCAAAACATCCCATGTTTTGAGGATATAGCAGTCAAATATCACAAACTGACTGCTAGATAGTACATGGGCCTTTACCTTCAATAATGAGTCAGGATTTTCCTGATCATTTATTGCATAATCCCTGACATATACCCTGTCAGGTGTCATGCCTGGAGGGGAGTCAGAGTAGTGATGTGTAGGAAGAATCATTGAGGCCACATTATGGCAAGGAGATTGATCACTGGTTATATGGATGTGATGTTCAAGAGTATTTCCTTTCACTGCATGTCCCTACTGTCTTCAGTTAATTCTTAAGTGAAAAATGAAATGGATAACAACCAGTGATAGTGTCACTGTGATTAAAAAAAAAAAATGTTAAAATCTTTTATAACTTTCCATATCTACTTAACAATATCTAGGACAATAAAAAAACATAAATGATGGACAATCACTTGCAGACATGTAGAACAGAACCTTTTATTCTTGGCAGAAACCCAAATTGCAGCTACAATAATCAGTTTTGCTTTCACTGTCCAGATTACACTTTGCAAAAACATCAGATACAACTTCTGCTCACCTGTGCTTTCACCTCTTTCATCCAGTTGGTGCCACTGTGTATTGTTTCTTCAACTCCTGCATAGAGGACCCAGTCTAATCAACTCCTACAGTATATGAAATACAGCATTATGCTTTCTCTGGTCTTTCATCAAAAAGTCATCAGTATTAAATATTTTAGATACTAAAAGTTTTCTGATCCCAATGCCATCTCCCCATTTGTACTCAGAAACTGTACACCAAATGATCATTTGTCATATCATCCCTGTAATCATGTGCTCAGCTGTTATTTACATTAAAAGCAAACATATATCCAACCTACTCCAAAATGCAGAGATTAGTCTGAACTATTGACTGATCATCTCCGTTTTTTTCAAAATGGAGAAAGTCAACAATCAACTTCTACCTATAGGTTGAGAAGTTGTGGTGTGACCTCTTAGCCTACTTCACCTACTATGGACACTTTGCCATAGAAAGTTTGGAGAAACATTCTGCCATCCATTCCTGACATTTCCAGAGCATTTGGTCATGTCTGGTACCAAGTCCTGTTCAGTAAATTGTCACCCACCATAATAGAATAGCCAACTTTCTCCTTGAGTCATTCATTGTGCAGTGTTGGATGTCTCTTCAAGCTTCTCCACTAATTCAGGAGTACCTGAGTTCAGTTTTATCACTTATCCTCTTTCTCCTATATACAAGTGAACCTCTCAGTCACCATTATTTCTATATACAGCTTTGCTCATTGCACAACTCACTTATCATTCTTTAAAAAAAACAACAAAAAAACTTCAGGGGATGGAAGATCAAGTCAGTGGAATTGGTTATGTGTGGTTGTTAGTTCTTTGTCATTGAATCTGTTTAAGGAGAGGTATAAGTACTGTGTGAATAATGGTTAGCTTCTGCCTCCCATGGTGAAATCCTGGGTGTGATCTGTGGGTAGTCTGATAGGTATATTGTGGGCCTCTTGCAATGACTCCATGGAGATACCTGTTAATAATACTCTGTGACTAGTGTCTTAAACATTGATCTCTATGCCATCTTTCAGTGATGAAAGGATAATCTGGTAACCTTCAGTGCTACCAAAATATATTTTTTGCCCACTTGAAAAAGGGTTCTTGCCTAACCCTTACCCAATATCACCAAAGAGGATCAGATCCCGTTCCTTGGATTAACATTTGCCTCTAATCTCTCCTGGTACAAACACATCACTAGCTTCATCCTCCAAAAGGCTATGCATTATTTTTCACTCATCCAGCTACTAACTCTATGAATCCTAAATCCACTCATCCTTAGATGATCCCTCCCTTGCTTCAACTACTATATCATGGATACTGTTTGAGCTCTGCCTTTTGTGCAAAAATTTCCATGTATGCTCCACTGAACTGTATCATTCATTCTTTTAACAGGCTCACCAGAAAGTGGACACACAAGCAGCAGCTGCCCAACATTCTTTTTTTCAGTTCATATGCAGATACATTGAACCTGCTTTTCTTCCTCTTTTATTCCATCTATCCTCTGGAACAGCCTTCCTCATAAACCATAACCTCCAAACTCGTGAAGAAAAATGCCACTAGGTAGGTTTCTTTTCCAACCCTCATGTGTGCCCCATACAAGGGACTGGTACGTTATAGGTTTTTCTACATTTTATAAGGGATTGATAAAATTTTTGTATGTAAATTGCTTATTTTTCTGGCTTGTTTGCAGGATGACAAGCCAGAGTTTAAGAGAAAAAAACTATGCAACGATGCAAAGCCATCTAATTTCCTTCCTTGATAAACTGTTATAAAGATTCTTTGCATTCTATGTGAGATTTAAACCTAGCAAGTTGAAAAGTCCTGGATTTACTGGAAAGTCCTTGCTGCTTGACCATTAATGGCAACTAGAGTTTTCTTCCAGAATTTTATATTTTAGAGATTTAATTTAGGTTTTTAACACTTTTAATGTTTGTAGCATTTCCTTTCTAAAATATACAGGGTGTTCGGGATAAATTTGACAGTTTCGTAAGGAAAAAGAAAATCTTCTTTGTATCTATTAAATTTAATGAATTGACAAAAAAACATTACAGGCAGAGTTAATTACAATACTATCAACAAGATTTACTCAAAATAACCACCATTAGCATCGATCACAGCTTCAATTCTGCTTCGGAACCTCGAACAAGCTGATGCTACAGTCTCCCTGGGAAGGGCCGCAAAAACTGTTTTAATTTTATCCATTAACTGGGCTTTTGTATTACTGGAAGTGCGATTGGTGTCTTTTTCAACTGCGCCCCATACAAAATAATCCATGGGGTTAAGGTCTGGGGAGTTTGGAGGCCAAACATTTGGACTGGTGAAGTCGTAGAAATTTTCAGACAACCATTTTTGACTTTTCCCAGAGGTGTGGCAAGGGGCCGAATCCTGCTGCCATACATACGGCCTACCATTGGCTACGCTTGTTATCCAGGGCTTGACTACAGTTAGCAACTCCACGAACAAAGCCCGAATTCCAATGCCAGGGTTCTTCAACACCTGTTCCTGCAGATTTGCGAGGAATTCTGCTGTACGAACGCAATCAGATCGTCTGCTAGGGATCTTTCTTCTTGCTACATCCTCGTAGTCACCATTGCAAGTCTCTAGTTCATGCCTGATTGTTTTTACTGTATTCAGGGAGCATTGGGCAGCAGTCGTAATATCCTTATTTTGATGGTGGGCACGAATCATCATGATACAAGTTATTCTCTTCCATGATTCAGGTGGGTTCCAGCTATCCATCCTTTCTGACATCTTGTATATGAATGAAGAAGGGTCCAAACGTTTAAATGAAGAGAAGTGTGTGTTATACATGTAACTTACGGAAAAATATAATTAATTATAAATATGTCAAATTTATCCCGAACACCCTGTATTGTAGCTAATAATAATAGCTTATGCATTCTAAAATAAATTTTTCAGATATATGATCTGAGTTCTAGTAATTCATTCTACATTTGAATGATTAATATGAATATTTAAAAAAAATTCAAAATATCTAGACATTTACATATATTTTTAAATATCATTATAGTGGCAAAATTCTGAGATGTTTTATCTTCCTAGGTTCAATTATAGATCAACTCATTTTATGGTGAAGAATGGATTTTATAATTTTCTTAATTGGTTTGATGAAAGAGCATGGTATCCATTGGGAAGGATAGTTGGAGGCACTGTAAGTTCTTGTACTAATGATAGTTAATTACAGTAAATGATGTGGCAAATGTGTAGGGGCCAGAGGTTTGTTACAGTAAGTTTTTTTTACTGTAACAAACTATAGTAAATTAAAGTTTATTATATTAAGTTAGTAATTTGTAAAATTACTAATGAGGTCTTGGATAAAGGATTAAAACCAAGAATATAATTTCTTTGATTCTTTAATTTATAGTAAAACCAAATTAAAAAAAAAAAAAAAAAAAAAACTTTCAATATCTATCTCTCATCCAAAGTATTATTAATCAAGTCTGACACCTTTTGACTACTTGTATGTGAGAAATATGACCTGCATTACTTCAACCTTGGTATCCCTTCTGTGTCTTGCTTCCACTGATGAGATCACAATAAAGTGCAAAACCAGTCTGGGTAATGGCTCTTCCCATTATGCATAGCATTATACACATACAAGTGTGGGTGGGTGCACTTTGCATTATGGGATACATGCTAAGGCAATTGAAGGCATTAGCCTCTATATACAAGTAGCTCAGTCATGAAGATACTTCACTCGCAAAACATTGTTTTGCAAGGTCTTTGGCCAGGACCTTTTGTATAATGAATTTCCTCCAGTAAGTTAATTTTACTAATCTTGTTCTAGTCATTCTTGATATTAGAGAACTTTATTCAACTTTCTTGCATTCTAAATTATTGTGAACTAATCTTAAATTAAGAAATAAAGGGTAAATTATATAATATTAATGGCTTGTTTTTATTTGATGTTGAATTTGATTTTAGAAGTTGAACTGCTCATTAGACTTGCAGGATTGAAAGGTGGTTCAGTACAGCAGGAGGATTTCAGTGTTGAATTATAGCAACAAATTAGTAAACAGAACCCACTGTAGATCCAGTAGTGGTTTATTGTTCTTGTGCACAACTGCTTGGGCATAAAGACCAAATGTATTTCTAATGGATCCTCAGCTAGTGACCTCAGCAAATGCCATTCACTGCAGCTGCTTAAACTACATTTTGTGCAATTCCTTCCATAGTTGTTTGTTAAACTGCTATCAACCATTCCTTTCCGTTAAAATTACAATAATATAAGCAGTAGCTGCCTGACATCTTTTCACGCTGAATTTGCTGATTCACCAATCTGCTACTTGCATTTATTTTTCGATTCCATCTACCTCAGTTCTTTGGAGAAGTTTTATGAAGTATTCCTGAAACCAAACCTCAGGCTTCTTCAAAAAGAATATTAATAGATAAATTTTAATCTTTGTATGTGTAGTAATGATTAGCTATAGGCTTTGCAGCCAGGAAAGTCTTGACAGAGTGTTATTCATTGTGGTATCTTCCCATTGGTTCAGTGTGTGTGTGTGTACTGGGGATTTGAAGTAAGAAGAGTTCACCATTTAGTTTTGATTAGGATAAAAAAAATTAATATAATACAATAAAATAAAAATATGTGAAAGTTTGAAAGCTGCTAAAGTTTTTTTCGTGCAAACTGTAGTGATATACCAAATATTACTATAGGAAAAAAATGACATTTTTTTAAAACAAGAACCAAATCTTAGTTGGCTCAGATTTGGTTCTCAGCTGACCAGTGTCCATTTATATGATGCTGCATTTGCTTGTACGATGGTTTTAGCAGCATGATGAATCAGCCGATGCACCATTTTTCTTACAACATCGTTGCTTGCTGAATCTGTTTTGGCATTTTGCTGTGAATTATAAATTGATTATAACTATTATTTTATTAAATTGTCTATAATGGCGGATAAAATCAAAGTAAAGGTGCTGTTGCTCCCAGTGAAAAGAAGACTCATAAACCCAAAGATGTAGGAATGGCTCAGCATTTGGACAGCTGTTAAGGGCAAGTTGTCAGAAAGGGGGTGGGGTGGCAAGTTATTTTGACAATTATTGAAATTGTCACATTATAAAAATATGCTTAGATTTTGCCAGGGATGCTAAAACCCTATATGCTCTGCATAAACATCTGGGGAAGTGGCCCTTTCCATAATTTAGTGTAATAGATACTTGCATATCTATTACACTAAATACTAAGATTTAAATTCTTCAAATTAATTGACAGTGTATTGAACACTGAGGTAGGTTGTATGCTAAACTTACCTCGCACTACTCTTGTTACAGTTGTTAAAAACAAAGGTAAAGTGAAAAATGCTACACTAGTTAATACTATAGTTATCTGTAAATGCAACTATCTTATTGCTGAAATGGGGTGAAAAAAACATGGTTTAGATTGATGACCAAACTGATTGATGTTCCCTTAAGCCAAGCTATTCAGAATAATTACTTTTTTGTTTGCAAAAAAAAAAAAAAGAAAACATCTTAAGGTTGTGATAAATTGTAAAGTAATTCCAACAGATCAAGTAGCACAACAACACTGACTGCTGTGCGCAGACTTTAAAATAAGATCGAAGATAAGAACTTCTGGTTGCCATGGGATGAAGACAATTAAGTGGTTTCGCTTAAAAGAGGAGAGTGTGAGGAATCGTTTTAGGAAGAGAGTGTTAGAGAGGATTTCGGATGGACTGGAAAGTGTACAAGATTGGTGGAAACATAATTCACAAGTAATCCTGAGCTCTGCAATCAAGGTGCTTGGTGAGACATCTGGAAAGATTAGAGAGCAGAAGGAGGGTTGGTGGTGGAATAATGATGTACAAGTGGCAGTGACAGCTAAGAGGAAGGCAAAGCAGAAGTGGGATGAGTCAAGAGTGGAAGAGGACAGAGGTGTACAAAGAGAGAAAGCAAGAAGCCAAGAGAGTTGTGGCGAAGGCCATAGCATATCAAGATCTGTATGATCAATTAGAAACAAAGGAAGGACAGAAGAAAATTTACCAACTAGCGAAATGTAGAAATAAAGCAGCTAAGGACATCTTACATGTGAGGCAGATCAAAGATGCTGAAGGAAGAGTATTATGGAGGGATGTGGACATAAGAAACAGATGGAAAATATACTTTGAGGGACTTTTGAATGAGGAAAATGCAAGGACTCACAGAGGAGATGGGCAGCCTTCTGAGGGGATGGTGCAGAACATCAGTAGAATGGAAGTGACAGAGGCCATGAAGAGGATGAGGAATGGAAAAGCGGTGGGCCCCGACAAAATTCCAGTGGAGGCATGGAAGGCACTAGGGAAAGAGGGAATTGACCTGCTGTGGGACCTGTTCATGAAAGTTTGCCAACAGGAAAATATACCCGAGGAATGGAGGGAGAGTACTCTTGTTCCCATCTACAAGGGTAAAGGGGATGCACAAGACTGTAAAAATTAGAGAGGAATAAAGTTGATGTCCCACACAATGAAGATCCTAGAAAGGGTTCTTGATGGTAGATTGAGGAAGGAGGTGGAGATTGCAAAGGAACAATTTGGCTTCATGCCTGGTAGATCAACAACAGATGCTATCTTTGGGTTACGACAGATGGAAAAATATCGAGAGAAACAAAGGGAGCTACATCTGGTATTTATTGATCTGGAGAAAGCATACGATAGAGTGCCAAGGCAAGAAGTCTGGAGGTGTCTGAGGGAGAAGAAGGTGCCGGAGAAATATGTCAGGTTGGTGCAGGAAATGTACAGAAATGTGAAGACAAGTGTTCGGACCTGTGCGGGACAGACAGAAAGTTTTCAAGTAACAGTTGGCTTGCATCAAGGGTCAGCATTAAGTCCGTTTCTGTTTAATATTGTGATGGAGGTGGTAACAGAGGAGGTGAGAGAAGATGCACCTTGGACAATGTTGTATGCAGATGACATCTTGCTGTGTGTAGATTCAAGAGAAGAAGCGGAAACTAAACTGGAAAGATGGAGAAAAGTACTGGAAGAGAGAGGTATGAGACTGAGCAGAAGTAAGACAGAGTATATGTGTTGCACAGTGGGCGGTGGCCAGGAGACAGATCTGGAGCTGGAAGGAAATGTCATCAGGAAGGTGAGAGACTTTAGATACTTAGGTTCAACAGTGGAAGAAGATGGAGGAGCTGAGAAGGAAGTGGGATGCAGGATACAAGTGGGTTGGAGGAACTGGAGGGAGATGGCTGGAGTGTTATGCGATAAGAGGGTGCCGATCAATCTGAAAGGCAAAATTTATAGGACAGTAGTGAGGCCAGCTATGACATATGCTATAGAAACTGTGGCCCTGAGGAAAAATAACATCAGCAGGATGGAAGTAGCAGAGATGAGAATGCTTAGGTGGGTGTGCAGTGTGACCAGAAAGGATCATCTGAGAAATGACTGTCAGGGGAACAGTGAAAGTTACGAACTTAGGAGCGAAAATACAGGAGGCAAGGTTGAGATGGTTTGGTCATGTGATGAGGAGGGAGGATGAATATGTGGGAAGAAGGGTCATGCAGATGGATGTGCAAGGAAGGCAGAAGCGTGGGCGGCCAAAGAAGAGATGGAGGGTGCTGGTAGAAGAGGACTTGAAGATGAAGAACTTGGATGTGGTGACAGCCCAAGACAGGAAGGTGTGGAGGAGACTCATAACAAACAGTGACCCCACTTAAGTGGGAGAAGCTGTAGGAGAAGATAGAAACAACTGTCCAGTAACCTGTTTTTCAAAACTCTTAAGTTGTTACAAAATGTGAATATGGAGTTCTATGCAGAGATCACCTTTTTACTGATTGAGTGTTTTTTACCACTGTGCTGTCACTGATTGTTTCATTTAGCAATTTTTTTGAAGTAATTACTCCATACATCAAGGATATCTCTTTCTCCAGTTTTCATGTCACCTTTATCATCTCTAATTGCTTTTATAGCACTCTTTCCTCCCTTTCTGAGCTTTTCCAATAGCCTCCGAAATAGGGGAAAGAGCCTGTAAAAGGAATTTTTGGTACAAAAGTTTTTGATTAGAATAGATTTGATACTTTGATATTAAAAAAAAACAACTTTTCCTCTTTTGCCAAATAAACCTTAATTAAACATTATATGAGGTGATTGTAGTTTTTATTTTATTTTTTTGTGGACTAATTTAAACTAGAAACTATACTTATTTATGGTTAGGTTATTAAAATCAGTAGTGAACGATGGTATTGATGCACTCCGTGTGTGTGCACGTTCATTTACATGTGTAAGCTAATAATAAATTTAGTTTAATCCTTTATCCCAGTGAGAGCAAACAAAGTTTGCCTGAAAATATCTTCAGGACTGAATATAGTGTTACCTGGGTAAGTAGAACAACACCAGGCAACTTGTAGCAAAGGTGGAGCAAACCTTTGCTACGAGTTGCCAGTGAGAGCAAATCCCAGTGAGAGCAAACAAACTTTGTTTGCTCTCACTGGGATAAAGGATTAACCTAAATTTATTATATTCTAACCTAGTGAAAAATAAACTTTCTACATGTGTGAGTTCAAAATTGCTCAAAGGTTGAGACACACTGGAATTCAGCAGTAAGTTTTGCCTCTGTGTATAAATCTTAGTGGTACAATAGTTAAATTTGCATTTGTGAACTATGGAATGTATTCAACTTTAGTAATTCATGATTATATTGCACTTTTATTTTAACACAAATGAGTTTGCCTGTTTAAATATTTCATCTGTTATTCTATGTTTTCTTCCACTAATAGGTTTATCCAGGATTGATGATTACATCTGGAGCCATTCATTATGTTCTTTCACTACTGAACATACCTGTCCATATAAGAGATATCTGTGTGTTTTTAGCACCTGTGTTCAGGTAATGATTATTAATAACTTCCATTGTAAATCCCATATGGCTATGCCATATTGGGAACAAAAGTATATTTTTGGGTTAAGTTTTTAGCTGAACAGTACAACCATTAATGAACTACAAAGAAGTATTCACATTGTTGAACAAATGGGCAAATTAATCTTTACCCTAAGAAACCAAAGTTTCTGAAAGTCATAGTATTAATACAAATACTGTGTTTTCCTCATTTTTGTCTCAAGTTATACTTGGTATTACATTGCTTAAAAGAAATAGAACCATATTTTGTAATTTTAGTTTGATTTCACCAGTTTCCCCTTTCTCAAGTGGTTGGTATCTTTCCTCTCCAACCGCCATGTTCTCAGTTCAAATCTCACTGTGGCAATTGCCTACTAAATTCTTCTCAAGACTTGGATAGTCATCACTGCAATTATGTTAATGGCTAGTTGTTAATAACGCTGTTCCAAAATAAAAAGGTATATGAATTTATGTTGAGAGAACACGGAATAAAAGTACAGGGTGATTCAAAAAGATGGACTCAATTTCAGTATGCGAATTCAGTACAAAATAGTCCATCTTTTTGAATTACTCTGTATTATCAACAATAAATTATTGTTGATGGTGATCTTCATATTGTTTTAAAATAGAACCATGTGCAGAAGACTTAAAATAGGGAATGTGCACCATTTAGTGTTGAGCAAGATAAGTGAATATCCCATTGAAAAGAACATTGGGTAGTAAGGTTTTGGAAGGAAAGTTATTTTTATTTTTTTCACTAGGCTATGTTACCAGTTATATAGTTGGTTTAATCCTTTATCCAAGTGTAAGCAAACAAAATTTGCACCTGAAGTATTTTCAGGAATGGGGTAACACGTTTTAAAGGTGGTATAACTTCTCATCACTTGCCTTAGTATCCCATAATGCAAAGCACATATCCTTGCTGACATGTATAATGCTAAGCATTAAGGGAAGGGTCACTACCCAGACCGGTTTTGACCTTTATTGAGGTCTCATCAGTGGGAGCCAGAGGTGGTGATACTAAGGTGGAAGTAATTGGAAAGAAAGTTGACCAACTTTTAGATGTGATTGATGAAAAGTGAAGGAGCTTGAAAACAAGCCCTAAATGTTAGAATTGAAAAATATGAAGAAAATATTCACCGACTTATCCAAGGATGCATATGAAGTTAGGTGACCTACTTTAAAGATTAAAATGGTGATTTTTTTTATCTAATCAGAGATCCATCTGAATAAGAGACTCAGACTAGATTTTGAAGAAAGTTGCAAATTAAGAAATAATCATATTTGTGGAAGTCATATTTGGGATATTGCTTGAGGATATGTGTTGGATGTTTTCCAGATTTTTATAGCTTTCCTCGTTATAATGTGAAACCTTCAAGCAGTTAGAGGACTTATGAGAGGACACTACTCCACATAATCCATCCATCTACACTACTTAATCCTTCATCTACATGTTATTGTCATCAGTTATCTAACATAATGCTGTCTACTGTCCATTAATAGTATTTTTTGTTTGTACATGTGTTCTTTGGCTAGTTTGCCTGTATGCTGGATGAATAACCAGCACACAGCATACAGGCTTTTCCCAGGAGGGAAAAGCTTTTTTTCTTTTTTGTAAGAGATTGGCTAATCTTTTTCAGTTGAAAAAAAGCCTATATAAAGATTTATCTCTTTTCACAACAAGAAAGGAACTTGGATCTTCTCCAGTTGAAAGGTGCACTGTTCTGTTATTGTCTCTATGGAGACACTGTATATACCCTGTACGTTATGTCGTAATTTTATATATTATACACAGAATACCATAGACCACTTGTTAAAAATTAACACATCATTTCGCAACAAAATTATAATAAAATATTTTATTATAAAACTTGTTCACTAGGGAAAGTTGTGTTAAGATTTTTAACAAGAGAACTGATACGAACATGGATTGATAAGAAAATAACCATTTATTAACTTAAAAGCTAATATTTCGATATAATATAATAAAGTTTATATATATACTAGGGTGGCTACGCCCCTACAGTGCCCAACTCCCCCGTGTTATGGACTGGTAGGTCGGTTCTTGAATTTTGAAGACTTGAGACTCGGGGTAGCCCCTGAGTGTAGTCTTCAGGAGAGGGGGCTTCACACTCCTGGCACCTATGGCACAATTCCCCCCCCCCCCCCCATTTGCACTATGGAGGCACCTTTAAACTAATATTCAATCTTTATTTGGTATTCTAGTATGCTATTCATAAATACTGGCTTACTAATACTCAGTTTTTAAATCTTCATTTGGAAATAAAGTTCTGTTAGAGTATAAATTTTATTGAATTCTGCAAAACGAGAAACATTTTACATGTTTCTATATCCCTCTTTTTCCTGTTGTCACAAAATCAAAACCTCCCAAGAGTATTACATAATTTTATGAACCATTCCTGATATTCTGAAACCTTATTTTCTCCAACAAATTCCTGCCATATACCCTCAAGGGGTGTACAGGATATGATAGTACTACATGAAAAAAATTACATCATTACTAACTTCCTATCTACAATTTTATTCCAAATCAGTCTGTTACTTGTCAAGACTCCAATATTATCAGATCTTATATTTCTATCGTCTAAGGCACTTTATACCATATCAATCCACCTATATCTTGGTCTTCCTCTGGGTCGTTTTGCTGCCAACCTGGCAGAGAACACTTGTTTTGCTAATCTTTCTGTGACCATAACACCTGAGATTAGCTCTGTTAACACATTCCTGGATGTTGACAATGTCAAGTTCTTTTTCCTAATATCCTCGTTTTTAATATGATATTGCCATTGATTCCATCTGTTCACGCCTATAATCTTTCTCAGGGCTCTCTTATCTGCGGTCTCTAGTCTTTGGTCATGACCCAGCTCTCCGATCCATAAGTTAAAACCGGTTTGAACACTGTCTGGTATACAGCTAATTTAGTGTTCCGACTAATTTCTCTCTTATTCCATATGAATTTATTCAATTGACTTCCTACCATACCAGCTTTGCTGATGCTGTTGTCTATTTCTATATTTAATTTACCATCTTCAGTAAAAATCTTCCCTAAGTAGCTGAAATGTTTTATTTGTTCCACAGGTTCTCCATTTACAACACAGTTGACATTTTCAATGATTTTGCCTATTTTCATTGTCTTTGTCTTTTTATTGCTGACCTTCATACCATATCTATTACTACAGCTATTCAATTTAGTCAGAAAATCTTGCAGACTTGTTATACTTCTAAATAAATCCGCTACATCGTCTGCATAAAGCAAAGAGCTGACATTAACATCTCCAATTTTGATATCATGTTTAATACCACTTTCCTTCATAATGTGATCCATATAGATAATGTACATCCTTGTCTCACACCAGATTTAACATTAAACCATCTTCCTGTACTTCAATTCTAACTGCTGACTTACAACTCAAATAAAGACTAAGTATTGCTTGATATAATGCCCCATTGACTCTATAACTGTAGCGTATTGAATAGCTTCTCTTTTGGCACCTTGTCATATGCCTTTTCCAAATCGACAAAACTTAAATACAGATCTCTGTTATATTCCCATGCTTTCTCGACTATTTGTTGTAAAGTGAAGATCTGATCCTGACAGCCTCTATTTGGCTTGAATCCAGCTTGTTCTTCAAGCTTTTCTTCCACAATTCTTCTCAACCGTTTCTCAAGTATACTTGCATAGATCTTGCCAGGAACACTCAGTAGGAAAATACCTCTGTGATTCTCACATTCAGTTTTATTTCCCTTTTTATATATGGGTAGTATGAGAGCTCTACTCCAATCATCGAGGATTCGTCCCTCTGTCCAGGATTTCTGAACTATGCAGTGCAGCCACTATAATATTCTTATACCACCATACTTCAGCATTTCTGGTCGAATATCATTTACTCCTGCTGCCTTTCCACATTTCAAGCCTTTGATGGCTTTTTCTATTTCAAGTATGGATATATAATCCTGACTGCATGCCTGGTCAGTGTTTGTTACAACTGTACTGTCATAACTGCTTGTTTCATTTAGCAGTTTTTCAAAGTAATTACTCCATACTTCAAGGATATCTTTTTTCTCTCGTTTTCATGTCACCTTTATCATCACTAACTCCTTTTACAGCACTCTTTCCTCCATTTCTAAGCTTCTTCAACAACCTCCAGAATATTTTCCCACCTTCTTGATATTTATTTTCTATATTCTTGCCAAATCCTCCCATGACTTGTTTAGCTAGTTTTACACAGTGTTTAGCATTCTTGCATTTGTCTCTGTATTCTCTAAGAACACAAGCTGACTTATTTGACAGGACTTTTGATATGCTTTCTTCTTTTCCTTCACTGCCTCTTTAACTTCCTGTGTCCACCAGGGAGTTCTCATTTTTTTTATTTCAGACAACCTCACCACATGCCTCTCTAGCAGAATCGATTAATGTTTTCTTCAGAGTTTGCCACTGAATCTCCAAGGTTTGATTCCTTTTCTCAAACTCTTTCATTTTTTCTTCAATAATCTTTGTGTATTTTAGTCTACAGTTCACATCTGAGAGCTGCTGAACTTTTATTTGCTTTAAAACTTTCTTACATGTTATTCTTTTCAATATGAAATTCAATTTTATCCTGCTCAAGACTAAATAGTGATCACTTCCAATTTCAAATCCTCTGTACACTCTGGTGTCCTGCACCAGGAAGAAAACATCACTCTCAACAATAACATAGTCAATGAGACTTTTCTTATTCCTTGCCTCTTCTCTCCATGTGAATTTGTGCACATTTTTATGTTGGAACATGGTGTTAGTAATAACCAGTCCATGTCCTGAGCAGAATTCCAACAGATATTTGCCATTATTATTAGCTTTGCTCTTTTCTCCAAATTGTCCCAAAATATTTTTGTATGTCTGACAATCATTTCCTACTCTGCTATTTAGATCCCCAACAAGGACTAACTTTTCCCTTTTCATTGTGTCAGTTGCTTTTTCTAAAGCCTCAAAAAATTCCTCCACTTCTACCTTAGTTGAACCTTCTGTGGGACCATAGGCACAAATAAGTCTTTGTCCAGTTCCCCATTCTCATATTTGCCCACATTACTCTACTTGAGACTGACTACCATTCATGAAGAGCATCTGACCTAATGTCCAATTCTCACCTTCTCATGGTGCACAGTGTTGTTTGTCTACTTGGATACTGAACGAATAAGGATGGGCTGGAAATTTGGGATTTAGCCGACCAAATTGTATTCTTATTGGTTAAACCAAAATAAAAAAATGATGGTACGACATGACAAAATTTCATGCCGGCTGGGGCGTCGCCCAGTTAAACAAGGCCCCGATTGTTTTCGCTAGGGAACCAGGGCAAACAGCGAAAAGTCAGCTACTGGAACATATCTGAAAACCAACCCTAACTCAGCATCACCAGAGTTAAAGATCGGTACTATCAACATAAGAAGCCTGAATGGCAAAGAAATGGAGCTAGCTGAGGAATTAGATAAGAAATCCACATTAATTAGAACAAAAGACTTTTTTTTTCGTGTATTAAATTTCAAAACAAAGGATGATGCACAGCGCTTTATCACACTCTTTTGGACGTGTTCCCGGAGTCAGTCTATTTTTGAAGCCATTTTGTGGTGTTTTTACAAGAAAACACCTTCTTTGAGCTGCTTTTTTTCCCATCAGTAGAAGGCAAATGAAGTGAAAAATGTCTTCCAGTCAAATGCAATGGATCAGGGGCTGAAGATCTTCCACCTTTAGGAAACTTCCTTGGTGTGCACTATGTGTTCAATTTGATAGTGAATTACCTTTTTACCTTGAAGTCGACTAGCTGAGGTTTCTTCCTGTTTTCATCAGAAACAAGTTGTACACATTTCATGCAGATAGCAAAAACGTTTTATGCACTTTTTTGATTTTCTCATATTATCTGAAAAACTCATCTGTATGTCACTTTTATCTACAAGCCTCAAGTCTGAATTACAACTGACACACACTCTAGCAGGTTTTATAATTTTTTGCCCTGTCTTTTTTGTCAGTGTTATCTGCATCACCATAATATCTTTATGAAATGACATCAACATAAGCACATCGCATTTATTATTCCATTTTACTGAAAGCAATTCATCACAAAATGCATTAATGTTCATCCGTTTTTAATTTTTCGCTGAACTGAGGCATATTTTTTCAATTTGCACTAACTGTCCCACATGCATTAGAGCCTCAGTAGCTCAGTCAGTATAGACTGACTTTGGTCGGATAGACCTGGGCTCGATTCCTGTCAGTGAGGTAAGGAACCTTTATCTGGTCTCTTTTGACTAAAGGTGAGTTAGCTGGTCTCGTACGGAGGTAAGAGGTTTTTCATCCCCCAGAACAGGCAAACCGGCCCCATGAGCACAGGCATTGGCAGACACAGGACACACAGGGAGCCAACCACCTTATCCTCGAGACAGTTGCGTTTGTGAAGTCCACAGCTAAAGAACCTCAATGGTTCGTGAAAGGCTTGAGACAAGTTCCACATGCATTTATTTTTATTTCAGTCAAATATCTGAATAAATCTGAACTTGTATACCAGTTATCAACAAATAATTCTCTTTATTTAAATATGGCTATAATACTGTTATTACCAGATACATCAAAGCTCTAATTTACAACTTCTGTTGCATAATCAGTATAAATAATGGTGCCTAATATATAACCTGTTTCTCAGTCACAAAGGACAAACACTTTTATTCCAGAATGATGTCTCTTGAAAGGAATAAACTGCCCAAAATTCAACCTAGCCTTCCACAACCCACCATGCGTTTATCAATGCACAGCTTTCTAAATAGGTAAAACACTTCCACATTTTTTTTTTTAAATGATCACTCATACTTTTCACAGGCTGTTTATTATAATCACAAAAATGCAGCAGTTTTAGAACTAGCTAAAATCTATCTAGTTGTATAATTTGAGCAAAAATTGGCATTGAAAGTAAAGGTTGGGTTGGCTGGTAATCTTTTCTTCTTTCTTTCTCTCTCTCTCTTTTTAACATTTGTCATCAACATTATCAAAGAAAAATAAATTCCTGAAATGTAGTGTTCACCCATTTCTTCATTCAGTATTTCACTTTCATTTCAGTGTTTTTCATAATAAAACTATAATACCTGTTAGTCTCAGCAGCAATGTTTTTTAAGAAGTACTTCTTTTAGTTTAAAAGTACATGAGAAAAAAGGAAAAAAAATTAGAAATAAGTACTCTTCATTGATTCCACATTAATACTACAGTTATTACTGATGACAGAGTTGCTTGCATCAAATTGCGTCTCTGTAAAAATACTTTTTTTTTTCTAAGTCCATTCAGTCCTTGTTTTCTTTTCATTTTTGGCTGAGAAAATTCTTTGTCATTTTCATTGCCAGACAACATTGAAGTGTTATTCATCTGAATCATGGAAAATTGGAAAGATATCGATAATGTTGCCATTGGTGGCTTCATGTCAACTTACACAGCCTTATCAAATTTTTTTAGTAATGTAAAGCACATTATTGCATTCAGAATCATTATCTGAGCCTTCCTTTTCTCTGAATCCAAGTAGTAATGATGTAATTAAAATCTTGTCAAAATACATCCAAATTCCTCAGCACTAGATGTTTATGGTGGGTAGTCATAATCTGGATTCAGACTCTTGCAAACCACTTGATTCACTCTTTACTTTTAGATTTTAATTTGCACACATTCCTATACAACTGCTTACTTTTATAATGAGTGTATTACATTTGTATACTATACAAATTGTGGTAACTATGAAATATTCTTAATTGCCGAGGTATGCTTGGAATACCTACATTCGCTACATTCCCTTGATTCACTACTTCATTACTTTCACAGTCACAAAAAATTATCTGTGACCTTTTACGGTGTATATAAATACATGGAAAAAAAAAACTGGGAGGGTTGCTAAGAGATGGCAGCACTTCTGTGCAAAAATTCAAAAGCCAACATTAATTTACAGTTTTATTATAGCAGTTAAAATTTGATAGCATCCATATAAGTTAATACTGTTTTGGAGCTAAAAGTATGGTGATGTTATTATTTCAGCATTACTGCTCACAGGGTTAAAACTCAAAAAATAAAATAAAAATAATATATAAAAAGGGATCACTTAAGGCAGTGTTAAAAGGTTAAGTGGTTCTTAAACTTTTAATAGTTGTGGCCCCTAAGTATCCTAAAATATTTTCGTGGTCCCCCAGTTTATAATAACATACTAATAATTAAACTTTTTTTAAAAAAAATATAGTGGTTTTACTTACTGATTATGATTACAAAAAAATCAGAAAACAGAAATCAAATTTACTTAAATATTACTGTAAGAACTTTAGGAGATTTGATTTAAGAAATCAAATAATGTTCTTTGTTTGCTCATTTTATAATGGGTAAATTTTAAGAAATAAATCATTATTACAGCTCTGAATGTTTCAAAATAGTTGCACTTAACAACTTTAAGTTCTTTGCATTCGTACTAGTATTGTTTAAAACTTCAGAGAATCACTTCTTCTATCACACGTTCACATGTCCACTAGGCAGATGTCACGACATGCAGTATTACCAGCAGCGAAAAGTCGACTTGTGGCCACCACCAAAGAAAGTACTGCATTAAACTGCATAATTCAGATTACTAATACAAAATGATACAAGTTTGTAACAAAGTAAAATAAAGAGCAAAAAATAATTATTTTAAAAGATTTTAAAAACTAGAAGCATTCTATAAATTTTGCATGGCCCCCTAGAGGGCTGCAGCTGACCGCAGCCCTCTAGGGGGCCGTGGTAAGGGACAAAGCTAGAAACTGGTAGAAGACTTCTGCATTGCTAAGAAGAATGTGTGGAAATGACAGGGGCTTTTGATTCAATAACACTTTCTAATCTTCACCTTCTTCTGGGTGTCACGATATTCGTGTGCCAAATGGAAAACATAATCTACGAACACTGTCATTTACCATACCTGTAATGAATAAGCCCCACCAATTACAGATCATCCTTTGACAGTTTTTTAATCTCATTTTCGTCCCTCAATTCACATTAGTCAATCATTTCTTCAGATATTCAATTTCATTTTAAGATTGTATGAAGAAAATCTGTGAAGAAATTCATTAACTAAATAAGAATAATTCCCTCAATATGAATACCATAAACATGTATTTAATTAGCATTATTATTTTTTAACTGTGTGTGTGTGTATATGCAAGGCCTGACAAATACTCTTACCCATGTGAGTAGATTTTGTTAGCCAGCAAGTAGCTGTTGACTGGAAAAATATAATTTTTTTTTAATATTCTATTATTTAATAAAGAATAACTTTCTAAACAAAATCTTTTTTATTTTTAACAAAACAGAAGGATATACATAATATAAAAGACCATTCTAGTAATAAAAAAAATAGTAAACAACTTATTATGCTATTTAAATCATTATTTCTAATGTCTTGATTTTTCATAGCAATAATAATAAAATAATATACAGTCAAACTTTGTTGTAATGAGCACAGAAATAATGAGATCACTGTTGTAATGAGCAAAAGCCATAATGATTTTAATTTACTCTCATTCCTATACAACTGCTTATTTTTATGAGTGTATTACATTTATATACCATACAAATTTTGGTAATTACAAAATATTCTTAATTACCCAGGTGGTTCTTGGCATAAACAAAAATGAAAGGAGCGACTTAGCTTTTATGACCACCTGCATCAGATTATAAGCTGGTTCATAACCCTAATCTTAACCTTGAGAACCATCCTCACTTTAACTACCTCTCTGGTGGTGTCTAGCCTCTTCCCTCCCTTTACCCAAATAATGCCATGACTGTAAAATCAGTTAAAATGAATCTTACCATCGAAAACATGCCCATTAAAAGATATTGTCTCTCAATTTGCAAAAAAAAAGTCAAAATTATTCGTCCTCTTCAACAGTATTGACACTGGAAGAATAACGATGCTTATATATTGCCACTGAAAAACAACATAACCAAAACAAAAAAAATTTAGCAAGTGCAAGCCTACAAACGTTGATGAAGGAATGAAGTGCTGGATTCTTAATAAACAGTTTGATCTTGAAGGCTCAAGCAAGCAGTTTGTATGCAACGATTCTGTATGTAACAAGGGCTGATCGGATAATTGAAACAGTGTTTAGTATTAGGCGATTTTACAATTATCGACAAATAAATTGTGTTTAATATTAAGTGTATTGTAGTTTATCCAAGCATATTCATACAAATAATATCTAGATATATAATTATATATATATTTTTTTCTCTCTAATACTTTTGTTTTTAATTTTTGAATCTATTTTTAATTCAGTTATTGAGAATAGAAAAAAAAATAGGCAATAAATTTAACTACTTCCTAATCACTGATAGAGTGAGTAACTGTTATGACGAAGTTCTGTCAGTCACCTAGTGCTCATTAGACCCAATTTCAGCTGTATTACAATATTTTTGGCATTTATCTTAAGATGTCTTAAAAGTTACTTGAATGTCCATAAGTAGTTAGGCATTAATAGATTATATCACTTAGTGATATATTATTAATGTCTGACTGCTTCGATAACTTATTTTGTTTCTTTCACTTCACTGAAGTGAGAGAAAAGACATGAGAGAAGCAAAATAAGAATGGGGTGTTTAAGAGTCAAAGCTGTATAACTGAGAGGAGACCTCCACATAGCCTTTAAAGGAATGTGGAGAAGCGACCAGGGCTTCTGACCTAATATCCAATCCTCACCTTCTCGTAGTGGTGCACCCCTATTGGGTATCTTCCTGGATACTGAACGAATGAGGATGGGCTGGCAATTTGGGATTTAGCCGACCAAATTGTATTCTTTTTGGTTAAACCAAAATACAAAATGATGGTACAACACAACATTTCATGCTGGCTGGGACGTCGCCTAGTTAAACAAGGCCCCCGTTGTTTTCGCCAGGGAACTAGGGTGAACAGCGAAAAGTTAGCTACTGGAACAAATCTGAAAACACACCCCAACTCAACATCACCAGAGTTAAAGACCGGTACTATCAACATAAGAAGCATGAATGGCAAAGAAATGGAGCTAGCTGAGGAATAAGATAAGTACCAGATCGACATAATAGGGATGACTGAAACAAAAAAAAGACAAAAACTGGTGAGATCTTTCTGAACAATAAATACAAAATGTTATATTTAGGCAATGACAATCAAGGAAAAGAAGGCGTAGCTACACAAAATACGACGCTAATGTTTTTGAATAGCAGGCAGTCTCAAGTGGAGTAATTCCTCCACTTCTACCTTCCACAGAAAGTAGAATTTTTTGAGGCTTTAGAAAAACCAACTGACACAATGAAAAAGGAAAAGTTGGTCCTTGTTGGGGATCTAAATAGCAGAGTAGAAAATGATTGTCAGACATACAAAAATACTTTGGGAAAATTTGGAGAAAAGAGCAAAGCTAATAATGGGAAATACCTGTTGGATTTCTGCTCAGGACACGGTCTGGTTATTACTAACACCATGTTCCAACATAAAACTGTACACAAATTCACATGGAGAGAAGAGGCAAGGAATAAGAAAAGTCTCATTGACTATGTTATTGTTGATAGTGATGTTTTCTCCCTGGTGCAGGACACCAGAGTGTACAGAGGATTTGAAATTGGAAGTGATCACTATTTAGTCTTGAGCAGGATAAAATTGAATTTCATATTGAAAAGAATAACATGTAAGAAAGTTTTAAAGCGAATAAAAGTTCAGCAGCTCTCAGATGTGAACTGTAGACTAAAATACAAAAAGATTATTGAAGAAAAAATGAAAAGGCTTGAGATCAGGAACCAAACCTTTGAGATTCAGTGGCAAGTCGTGAAAACCACCCTGATTGATTTAGCTAGAGAGGCATGTGGTGAAGTTGTCTGCAAGGATAGAAAAATGAGAACTCCCTGGTGGACACAGGAAGTTAAAGAGGCAGTGAAGGAAAAGAAGAAAGCATATCAAAAATTCCTGGCAAATAAGTTAGCTTGTGCTTTGAGAATACAGAGACAAATGTAAGAAAGCTAAACACTGTGTAAAACTAGCTAAACAAAAGTCATGGAAGGACTTTGGGAAGAACATAGAAAATAAATATCAAGAAGGTGGCAAAATATTCTGGAGGTTGTTGAAGCTTAGGAATGGAGGAAAGAGTGCTGTAAAAGGAGTTAGGGATGATAAAGGTGACATGAAAATGGGAGAAAAAAGATATCCTTGAAGTATATAGTAATTACTTTGAAAAACTGCTAAATGAAACAAGTAGTGATGACAGTGCAGTGGTAAGAAACACTGACCAGGCATGCAGTCAGGAATACATATCTATACTTGAAGTAGAAAAAGCCATCAAAGGCTTGAAATGTGGAAAGGCAGCAGGAGTAGATGATATTCGACCAGAAATGCTGAAGTATGGTGGTATAAAAGTCTTACAGCGGTTGCACTGCATAGTTCAGAATGCCTGGACAGAGGGACGAATTCCCGATGATTGCAGTAGAGCTCTCATAGTACCCATATATAAAAAAGGAAATAAAACAATGTGAGAATTACAGCAGTATTTCCCTACTGAGTGTTCCTGCTAAGTATACTTAGCAGGAACACTCAGTAGGGAAATATATGCAAGTATACTTGAGAAACGGTTGAGAAGAATTGTGGAAGAAAAGCTTGCTGAAGAACAAGCTGGATGTAGGTCAAATAGAGGCTGTCATGATCAGATCTTCACTTTACGACAAATAGTCGAGAAAGCCTGGGAAAATAACAAAGATCTGTATTTAAGTTTTGTCGATTTGGAAAAGGCATATGACAAGGTGCCAAGAGAGAAGCTATTCAATATGCTACAGTTATATGGTGTCAATGTGACATATCAAACAATACTTAGTCTTTATTTGAGTTGCAAGTTAGAATTGAAGGAAGTACAGGAAGATGGTTTAATATTAAATCTCGTGTGAGACAAAGATGTACATTATTCTCTCTATTATTCATTATCTATATGGATCACATTATGAAGGAAAGTGATATTAAACATGATATCAAAATTGGAGATGTTAATGTCAGCTCTTTGCTTTATGCAGACGATGTTATACGTCTAAATAAATCCGTTACAAATCTGCAAGATTCTCTGACTAAATTGAATAACTGTTGTAATAGATATGGTATGAAGGTCAGCAATAAAAAGACAAAGACAATGAAAATAGGCACAATCATTGAAAATGTCAACTGTGTTGTAAATAGAGAACCTGTGGAACAAGTGAAATATTTCAGCTACTTAGGCAAGATTTTTAAAGAAGATTGTAAATTAAATATAGAAATAGACAACAGAATCAGTAAAGCTGGTATGGTAGGAATTCAATTGAATAAATTCATATGGAATAAGAGAGAAATTAGTCGGAACACTAAATTAGCTGTATATAAGACAGTGTTCAAACCAGTTTTAACTTATGGATCTCGGAGCTGGGTCAGAAGTAAAACACTTGACCAAAGACTAGAGACTGCAGATATGAGAGTCCTTAGGAAGATTAAAGGTGTGAACAGATGGCATCAATGGTAATATCATATTAAAAATTAGGATATTAGGAAAGAACTTGATAATGTCAACATCCAGGAATGCATTAGCAGAGCTAATTTCAGGTGGTATGATCACTTAAACAGAATGGGCGAGGAAAGATTAGCAAAACAAGTGTTCTCTGTCAGGTTGGCAGCAAAACGACCTAGAGGAAGACCAAGATATAGGTGGATTGATACGGTACAAAGTGCCTTAGATGATGGAAATATAAGATCTGATAATGTTGACAAGTAACAGACTGATTTGGAGGAAAATTGTAGATAGGAAGTCAGTAATAATGTAAATTTTTTCATGTAGTACTATCATATCCTGTACACCCCTTGAGGGTACATGGCAGGAATTTGATGATAAACATTAGATATTCAAACCAACCCTTTCAGAAAAATTAAATAAAAATTCTTGCAATGCATTTCAGTCTGTCGTAATATGTATTAATTATTTAATACATATTCATTTATTTATTAATTTGAAGTTGAGTACATGTGGTTAGTAAGCATGTGGAGGACCAGGTTTTTCACATGGAGAACGATTAATGAATGGTATGGACTGCTTTGTCTACTAATCAGTTCAATAAGATGTATAATATATTGTTGATAGTTTGGATCTTTATACTCCATAGTATAGTATTTATATAATATAGTATATATCTGTATGATACCTCAGCAAATCTGATTAGTCCATTGACTGTTTTGCTTTTATTTTCATGCACTGTGCAAGAAAGTAAAAAGTGGCATCATCTGGCCAGCATCCACACTTGATAAGTGGATGCAGACTGGATGTTTCTCAGTTTCCACTCTCTAACGAGTACATATGGCACTGTTGTGCTATTAGATTCGCAATTTTCATGTATGTGATTACCTTTTTAGTGCTTATTCAACAATTTTAAATATGTCACAGCACTGATTTTGTAAGTTTTTTTTTTAACTTGGCATCATTATTTAGATATGTAAATTTGAGCCTGTAAATGAATTTAACTACAATTTTGGATGTATATAATCATAATTTAAAATGCTTTCCAAGAATTCTCTCTGAATTAACCATTTTGTGCTCTTTTAAATTAGTGGCCTCACTGCATTAGCAACTTACTTCTTAACCAAAGAATTATGGAATGAGAGTGCTGGTCTCTTTGCTGCTTGCTTTATTGCAATAGGTAAGTCGAATCATCTCTTGGATCACTATTAGTGATTTGATTTGATTACAAAAAAGATTGTATGTAATATGTATATAATTTTTTATACAAGTACAGGTAACTCTTGTTATTTGTGCTTTCGTTATCCATCTTTTTGCATATCTGCAATTTCATTTTGGTACATAAGGTCTATTGCTGTTTCCTATTCAAGATCACAGAAGCTTCAATGCATGTTCCTTGTTTCATACCTCTGTCCATTGTGCTCATTGGCTCAGTGTCCATTTTGTATCTCTCCTGCCTTATTGGTCTATACGTCAGACCAATTATGAAGATCTGACAAAAGATGAAAAGTTGGATATATGTTCTAAGGATTGTTTCCTATATCTTGGAGAGCTTCACACAACTGCAGTTGAAGTTTGCTTGGTTTTCCAGATCTGATGATTCTAAAAAATGCCATGCTTGTTTATTGCAGTTAGGCATAGTTTTTTCCCCATTTAATTCTATGCAGGGTGTTAAAAAGCATGGTCTGATTGACTGTAATTGTGGCAGTGTATATTTATGTTAAAGATATATGTTGGCAAATCTTCCAGTTTGTCCATAGTATGATGATACTGTTAGCTATGTCATTAAAGTGTCAAACTCATATAGAAAAGATAGATCATTTTTATTATTATTTTAATATAGTGAACTGGTCTCTATGATGTTTGCTGTTTTGAACCATGTAGAGTCAATAGATGGTTAACGAATGGCAGTAAATGTCAGAATTTTAAGAATTAGTATCAAGAGTCCCCTTTGTCTCAGCAGCTAACATATTAAAATCCATTTCACTATAGAAAAAATGTGATGTCTTTTTTTAGGCACTTTAATCATACATCTAACAGTACACTTTCTCAGTTTGCAGACACTTGCTCTCACCTTCACCATTTTCCCATCATCTCCCCTTCCCATACACACAATATTTTTGTTTTATGTATTTTTTGCCTTTATCATTATTTTTTTTTAACCCTCTATTGCCTGAATTAATTATTGTGATTAAAAATATTACATATGCTTACAGATAGTTGAATACTGAACACATATATGGTGAAATTTTTCATTTCTAAATTTTAATTTTTCCACAATAGGCCTGTGACTTGGAAGTCACACCGGGCAGTTCTGACCAAAGTACCACACATACTATGCACAATTGTCATTTTTGAGTTTCTCTTATACAGAACAATATTATATGTTACAGTGAGATACTGAAAAAATTAAATGCTTAATTTTATTTAAAAAAATTTTTTTCAGATCCAATGCACCATACAAAAAAAAATGTTCACCCCTTACTTAGTCTACCCTTTTTATGTTCTACAACACCTAGTTGGTGTTGAAAGTCTACAAAACAAATTGAATTGGGTTTGAAGCAAAGTTGTACTTTGCATTATGTGTACACAACTTTGGGTACATCATTGCACCCAGGTTTCTTGCAGCACTCCCTTTTTACAGTAAACTGAGGCCAGTGACTCAGCTCATCTTTTCTAGCACCCTTTTTTGGGAACTGGTGTCATAGGTCCCTTCTTCATCTGAATTTGTATCTCAAGAGAAGATGAGCTAGGTCTTCCTCGTTTCTTCTGAACTTCCTTATTTTCCATGCACAGACATGCAACAACCATCATCAAATTCCTGCCATATACCCTCAAGGGGTGTACAGGATATGATAGTACTACATGAAAAACACTACATCATTACTAACTTCCTATCTATAATTTTCCTCCAAATCAATCTGTTACTTGTCAAGACTCCAACATTATCAGATCTTATATTTCTATTGTCTAAGGCACTTTGTACCGTATCAATCCACCTATATCTTGGTCTTCCTCTGGGTCGTTTTGCTGCCAACCTGACAGAGAACACTTGTTTTGCTAATCTTTCCTCGCCCATTCTGTTTAAGTGATCATACCACCTGAGATTAGCTCTGTTAACGCATTCCTGGATGTTGACAATGTCAAGTTCTTTCCTAATATCCTCGTTTTTAATATGATATTGCCATTGATGCCATCTGTTCATGCCTATAATCTTTCTCAGGACTCTCATATCTGTGGTCTCTAGTCTTTGGTCAAGTGTTTTACTTCTGACCCAGCTCTCAGATCCATAAGTTAAAACTGGTTTGAACACTGTCTTGTATACAGCTAATTTAGTGTTCCGACTAATTTCTCTCTTATTCCATATGAATTTATTCAATTGACTTCCTACCATACCAGCTTTGCTGATACTGTTGTCTATTTCTATATTTAATTTATCATCTTCAGTAAAATTCGTGCCTAAGTAGTTGAAATGTTTCACTTGTTCCACAGGTTCTCCATTTACAACACAGTTGACATTTTCAATGATTCTGCCTATTTTCATTGTCTTTGTCTTTTTATTGCTGACCTTCATACCATATCTATTACTACAGCTATTCAATTTAGTCAGAAAATCTTGCAGACTTGTAGCGGATTTATTTAGAAGTATAACATCATCCGCATAAAGCAAAGAGCTGACATTAACATCTCCAATTTTGATATCATGTTTAATACCACTTTCCTTCATAATTTGATCCATATAGATAATGAATAACAGAGGGGATAATGTACATCCTTGTCTCACACCAGATTTATCATTAAACCATCTTCCTGTACTTCCTTCAATTCTAACTGCTGACTTACAACTCAAAGCCTAAGTATTGCTTGATATAATGCCCCATTGACACCATATAACTGTAGCGTATTGAATAGCTTCTCTCTTGGCACCTTGTCATATGCCTTTTCCAAATCGACAAAACTTAAATACAGATCTCTGTTATATTCCTATGCCTTCTCGACTATTTGTTGTAAAGTGAAGATCTGATCCTGACAGCCTCTATTTGGCCTGAATCCAGCTTGTTTTTCACCAAGCTTTTCTTCCACAATTCTTCTCAAATGTTTCTCAAGTATACTTGCATAGATCTTGCCAGGAACACTCAGTAGGGAAATACCTCTGTAATTCTCACATTCAGTTTTATTTCCCTTTTTATATATGGATACTATGAGAGCTCTACTCCAATCATCGGAAATTCGTCCCTCTGTCCAGGCTTTCTGAACTATGCAGTGCAGCCACTATAATATTCTTATACCACCATACTTCAGCATTTCTGGTCGAATATCATTTACTCCTGCTGCCTTTCCACATTTCAAGCCTTTGATGGCTTTTTCTACTTCCTCCATTCCTAAGCTTCTTCAACAACTTCCAGAATATTTTGCCACCTTCTTGATATTTATTTTCTATGTTCCTACCAAAGTCTTCCCATGACTTTTGTTTAGCTAGTTTAACACGGTGTTTAGCATTCTTGCATTTGTCTCTGTATTCTCTAAGAGCACAAGCTGACTTATTTGCCAGGAACTTTTGATATGCTTTCTTCTTTTTCTTCACTGCCTCTTTAACTTCCTGTGTCCACCGGGGGTTCTGATTTTTCCATCCTTGTAGACAACCTCACCACATGCCTCTCTGGCTGAATCAATCAGGGTTTCCTTCAAGGCTTGCCACTGAGTCTCCAAGGTTTGGTTCCTGTTCTCAAATTCTTTCTTTCTTTTTTTTTTATTTTTCAATAATCTTTGTGTATTTTAGTCTACAATTCTCATCTGAGAGCTGCTCAACTTTTATTCGCTTTAAAACTTTCTTACATGTTATTCTTTTTAATATGAAATTCAATTTTATCCTGCTCAAGACTAAATAGTGATTGCTTCCAATTTCAAATCCTCTGTATACTCTGGTGTCCTGCACCAGGGAGAAAACATCACTATCAACAATAACATAGTCAATGAGACTTTTCTTATTCCTAGCCTCTTCTCTCCATGTGAATTTGTGCACATTTTTCAGCAACATATGTGTCAAAGTCTAGGAGGCTCAGCTGGTGTTTCTTGGTTACTTTACAGGCTGTGCAGTCCTTTCTATATAGTATTCTGGATGTTGGAATTCCATAAACTGACATACATACACACAGCATCCAAAAAATTGTTAGATTGCTTTTTTATCAGTGTTGATTGGTTTGGATGAATCTTTTTGTATTGCATATAGATTTGTTTAGTATGCTGTATTTCCTAAAATATCATTGTCCAATAACTGCCTAAAATAACTAACAGGTTCATTGGTAGTTCCCAGTCCAGGAGGGAGGCTTCCTTTCCATTGTTGAATGGGCCAAGTAGAGT